>NW_028262313.1:20108693-20411724 GCF_047370975.1 Nipponia nippon
GTCAAAAATTCTTTTTTATTTGCTGAAGTAAGATTTTTTTTTTTGAACAAAATTACCAACCCCAGAACAGGATATGAAACTTAAAGAACTTAAGTGTCTGCTGTTATGGCATGTGAAAACAAATTCATTCTCTGTACCTTGGAGACAAGACCTACCAGATGAAAATCAAATAAACTAATTAGTGTTGAGCAAGGGACATTTTATGTATTATGGCTCTCTGGGCTAATTTCACCCCTTTCCAGCTACTCATTATATAAAACTCCTTAAATCAGTGGGACATAAGGCACTGTACAGAGAGCAAGGTCAATGAAACCAGACTCTTTCAGGATATAATGAATGGAGACAGAATTCTCCAAGGGATCTTCTTAATGTATGTCTAGGAGCACAACAGATCACAGACTAGTGATTATGAAATGGACCTATAGTTCTATTTTTCCCCCCCAACTGCTGTTTCCATATTTTCTTCTTGAACATTTCTAAACTGAATATGAAGGTTTAATAGGAAGTTCTCATTATCAAGCTGCCTCTTCATGGAAAAATGGTAAAGGTGCACACATGGAAAAATAAAAGAGGAATATACTATTTGGTAAACACTGAAATTGATGAGCAGCCATGTAGTGTGACTTACATTATTCCTTATTTTATGGAAAAACATTTTTTTTATGTATATCTCTAATTGCAGAATTCCTTCAAGTAGGCGGTCTGAACGTACAGAAGGAAGGGGTCCAGTAACACTCCTGAAACTACTCTAAAGGAAATGTTTGTCTAAATTTATCCACTGCAAAGTGCATGCCTGTAACAGTAATGGTTTGGCAATCGTGGTCTGTTAACAGTTCTGGTGGAGGTTTTCCAACTCCAAGTAAGTCCTGCTTAGATTATTTAGAAAAAATGGCTTTCATTCTCATTTAGAAATTACTGTAATGAAACTTCCATTTAGCATAATTATTTCTCATAACTTGAAGTGATATGCTAAATACATTTTGTTAAAACTATGAGGTCATATTTACTCTCATTTTACACAAAATCACAGTCATTCTATACCAAGCCTGTATAGAGAAAGATCAGAAAAAAACCCAAACCAAAACAGAGAAAAGATCAGAGATAAAACAGAGGAAGATCTGTTTTATTATATGAAGTAAGTATGAAATTTCTAGGCTTGTGAGTTCTTGAACTAGCTTAGCAGCTTCAGTGAAGACATAGACACATCACAAATTGTCCAGAGGCCATTTTTAACTGTATAATCCACAGGAAGGAAAAATATGTACGTTCTTATTGTATTGATAATAGGGTTGTGAATAGTTTGTGTAATGGGGCAGCAGGAGGCATTAGACTGCATAGACAGTAGAGCTGAGTTGCTGACTCATTGTAATAAATTATTTATATTTAGTAAAGTCTGTGGCTTAGTGTGGCAGTCAGATATTAACATACCCAAATCATCTGGAACTGTCATCCGAGATGCATTAGCAGAGAGATGATGAAATCCTGCAGGAAACCCAAGACTAGGCAAGCTTTATTTTGAATAAAAGAGGAATTGAGAGGTTTCAAGAAATAATGGAAAAACTCAAAGTAAACTTGGTATAATTTATAAAGAAATAATACATCTGACAGAAATGCTAGAGTCACTAGATAGCAGTTCAAGTGCAACAGTTATAAGAGTTTTGGTTTTCTTTTAGGTGGTATTTGTCGCAAATATTTCGGTTAAGAAATTTGTGGTACTTGGAAATATTCAAAACAAACAAACACACCAACAAAAAGAAGATAAGTAGCTGAAAAGAGAAACCTAAAGCTTAAAGAATATTACATATTTTCTCTTTAAATCCATATAAAAATTCTCAATGGCTGCGTGTTTTGGATGCATAAATGCTCATTGAGTCTTAAAGTTAACATGATGTAAAACCAGGCAAGCAAACAAAAATGAATAGATCAGCTTAATGCAGATTATCCATTAGATTTTAGAGATGTACTTGACCCATACAAATCTCATAACTTTGTAGAATCATTTTTATTCCTTCAGGTTTATTTCATATATTAAAAGCATGACTCATCCATACCGAGCATGAGAAAGAGATCTGCTTTATTATACAAAGCACAAATTGGTAATCTGGAAGAAGCAAATATATTGGTTCTTCGAGGACATTTCTGATTTATGTCTGAAGCCAAATCCAGGGACGTAAGGATGTTAAATTTAAAAAACTGGATTTACTATTGGTGTTTGTGTAACGGTATTAATACAGGACGACTGGCACTATTATTTGCATCTTCTTTTTTTTTTCCTTTTTTTTTTTTTCCCCCCAAAGGGCAGGAGAACAAAATATTTGATTTACCATAACCATGTCAGTGTTTTGATAGGCTGCCTTCAGTCACGAAGGCATGCATACTAGTACGGTGTAGTCCGTCTCTAATGATTTTTGATGTGGTTATCCTTAAGAAGCTATTTTTCTGCGAACTGCTGGAAGCTTTTATATCCTGAAGCATCTCTACTTTCTCCATTCATAACTAAATTGGAACACTCAATTTTGAAATAATAGTTAGTGTGATTTATTATTTACCAAGGCAGCAATGAAGAAATGTATTTGAAAAGAAGCCAGTAGCAAATTACAATCGATTTGCACAATATAACAAATAAAATGTTTTACGGAGGCAGACTTGCTGTTTCGAGTGATATGTGATCCATAATAATATCTCCAAGATGTCTGCTTCTTTATTACTGTCAACAATTCATTAATCATCTTCCTACAAAAAAGCAACTGCACCCCCTCCCCCAGTTCAGACATCTAAGAAAGTGCAGGTTGTGGCTCTGCTGTTTCTACCCATTTTTTTCAAAATGCTGTTGTTTAAGTAAAGCATACATACAGAACTTCAGGAGGTCCCTTCAGGTCCCCTTGGAGTGAAAGCAGGGAAGATTACTTATCCTGTGATGGAATTGTAATGGTGATTATGATGATGGACACAATTACCTGATGTGTTGGATGGTGGCCGTCAACAAATACAGAAACTGGAGTGACTAATGATACACAAATAATTAAATTAATCCTAAAATAGTGTGTGTACTTAGAGATTCTTACAGCTGTTAGTTCACTAGAAACAGACATTCATGTTCATTTTCCAAGAAGGTAAAATAGTGTATTTTTATAACCAAAAAATTAATTTGGTTAAAATGCTCTGCTGTGCTTCTAACTATTTGGTTTTCATCCCCAAATGCTGTTATGCCTGCAGTTTAGTTAGCACAGCACAGCTGCTGTGTTCTGTGCAGTTCTGTCATTTGGGGAAAGACACTTCTTCCAAGTGTCAAGAATGTTGCAGCTACATCTTTTTGAGTTAATCCAGAATATTTTTTCAAACAATATTATTTAGCTATGAGATCTTCACTTCCCGTGCTGTAGTGTATGTTTTTCTGACTGTTGGTGTATTCCTGAGGAAGAAGAGACAGCAGAAGCAAAAGATCCCTGAGCTACAAAAAGCTTTTTAGCTCAGAGATGATAGTGTCCCTAAATGAGATAGACAACTAGCTACAGAATAGGAAGCCTTATTGGATACTCTGCTACTCAGTATGTGTGTTTCTCAGATTGTGCCGGACATTTCACTGCATTCTTTAGATAACACAGATTAGTTGCAGAGGGATGAATTTTCTGCTTCTAGTAAAGTATAAATGAAAGATTAGATCTACACAAATATTTAGGCATGTAAAGATACAGATAAACACTGACAGGATCAACAGCAATCCCATCTTTAGGCCAGTGAGTTTATTCAGAATTAAGTACATTATCCATGTAATTCACTTCTGAAAATACCATCCATCGCCAAGCTGGATGCTTAAATGCGACTGTAAATCTGGCCCAAACTATTCTTATTGGTTGTCCAAGGCTGAGGAAGAGCACTGCAAAATTTACAGAATAGAATGATAGAAATAGAGCTACTGCTTTATTTTATCCTTGAAAAAAGCACGGGCTACTTTCCAAACATAGCTCGTTACTGTAGAGATCATTCTGCCAAAAACAAATAGTAGTGCACTAAGTTATCTAAAAAGCCTCAGGAACTTCTTGACCAGACAGCACAATCTGTTAAGCCCCTTCTTTGATATGCTGTCGGTAGACAGAGAGCAATCTGTCTGTGTCCACTCCCTCTATTACTCTCCCAGACTGCAGCTTGGTTACTGTTCCCTGAGTTGGTTGCATTTCTATGCATATCCATGCATTTAGTAATCCTTAATGGATTTTCCTTACATGAATTGGTGCAATCTATCCTGAACCAGTGCACAGTCAGTATGAATATGTAGGGTTAGCACCCCTATTTCAATCAAACTGATCCGGAAACTGCAAAATGCAACATTAGTACCAATTAATTAAACCATCAGCAAAAGGCTAAACCACTTTGTTTTTTGCTATATTGTGCTATTTATAGAATGAAAATAATCACCAGCCAGTACATCAAGACTATTAAATAACAAAAACATAGTACCTTCTCATTCAAGTAAAACAAGTTGCATTATAACTGATGGAACAAATAAAAACTCCATCAAAATCTGTAAGAATGTTTGCTGAGACAGATGTGACTTAACAGCGTTTTTATGTAACCATAAATAACCACAATAATTATATATCAGTATAATTGCTGCTATTCATTGTCTTTATTACAGGTGGTTCAGGGGAGACAACGTGGGAAGAAACAGTATGAAAGAGCATAATATCACCAGAGCAATGTCTTCCAAATTTTTCTTAGTTGTTGAATTTCTATTTGCATAAGAAATCTTTCATAAGAAAAAGGGCAGCACAGAAATTTTTTGTTTGAATGAAGTAATTTGCTTTTTGGGTTTTTCAAGTCTTTCATTTTGGAATTAAACTCTGCCACTTGGACAAGGCAGACAGGCAGCTAATTAGCCAAAAAACGGGCATTGAGAGCTCTTGGAAAAAAAATTTCACACTTTTGTAACTAAAATGATTGCTGAGGATATGGTATTGATTTGATAGTTTTGCAGCTGAAAATGTTTGCTAATAGGAGAACCAATTCTGTATTCTTATTCCCAGCACAGAAGCGAGAAGCTTCTGAATTAAGCATCAAGAGCAAATACTTGCTGAAGGAAAAATAAATCCAATAAAAACCCAGGATGTGATACTGGATGAAACGGCAACCTGGCAGCCTTGCTCTGGGCATTCTAAAACTGCCCTGTAAATGGACAGGTAGAAGTAGTCATAAAAATGAATCAAAAAATTAATATCAATGAATGCTAGTAGGCAATTACGGCTGGCCAAGCTAATAACATTTTTCAACTATTGTTTTCATCAAAATGGTCTGTGGGGTTATTACTGCTATTGCTGTAATGATTAACGATGAGATACAAAACCTTCTGATGTGTTGCCTTGCTTTCACAGAATCGTCTCTCTTTTCTGGCAAATTGCTGTGATAGAAAGAAACAGGTAAAAAGGAAGACTAAAAATGTTAAATTTTTTTTGTTTGTTTCTTGAAAACCTTAAAAATTCCAACAAACTATCTGAACAATATAAGAATTAGTTTAGATTATTTTTAAAATGTGTGCCTTTTTTCATTTCCCTTTAGATAACTTTATTTAATCAGGCAGTGTTAACCCTGTGTTAGTGCTATATTTAAGAAAGATAAACCAAATCATAGCTCTTTTCTGTTTCAGATGTCATTCAAATAGCAAAAAGTGTTTGGTGATCTGTAGGAGCTGAATACTTGCAGGCTGCTGGTAACTGCTGACAAATGACACCAATCACTTACATCTGTATCCCTCTTCGAATTTTCTTAGGTTTGGGTTTCTTTTTTTAATAAAATAAATTTTTCCTTTCTATCCCAAATAAGATATTGACATTTCTAAAAAAGCGCCAGCCACTCTCTCAGGTAATTTCAATAAATATAAGTCCAGCAGTACAAGAAGAAAAAAGGGCTATAGTAAATGCCCCAGCAACAATATGCTGCCAGCCCATACCTTCCCCCCCTCAAAAAAAAAAATCTATGGAGCTATGGGATGCTTGCTAGGAAGATAACATAAAATATCGAAGTATGAATAAATAAAAGAGTGCTTGTTTCCTCCAATGTGTATGCCTTGTGCCATTTTATATCCCTTTCATGTCCCTCCCTTCATCCCTACTGTCTCATTCCTTTTATTAATTGCTCTGCTTTTTCTCCCCTTCCTTTTTTCTGGCATTTTTTCTTGTGGAAAAGCATAACTTCTGTTCTACTCATTCATTTTTGCTCATTCATTTTTCTTTTCTTCATTGTTTCTTGACCGTGCAAGTCTCCTTTCCTCTACCCCAGAGATAGCTTCTCATTTTTCTTATTTCACTCCCTATGGTCAGGGGCCCCTCCTTCTGTCTCTAATTCTTTCTATTTCTTTGTCACATGCACTCTGTCTTACTGACGCCCTTCCTCTGCATTCTGCCTCTGTTCTTTTTACGGCCTGATTGACTTCTTTCCTATGGCCTCTCCATAACCTGTCCTGAATTCATTCTTTTCTGTCTACCACAGTGCACAGCCGGCACAGCCAGCTCTGTCCCCTGTTCCTCCTTAGTTCTGTTACATCATTGCAGCTTCTGGACTTCTTCTACCCTCTCACCACCTCACTGGGCTGCACCTATAGCTGCTTTGGTTTACTCCCCACAAAGGGCAGAAAGGAGGCAGAATTACCTAAAAGCATGGCCCCTTTCAGAGAAGGCTGAGCGCTGATGTAGCGCTGCTGCTCAGCGTCCTCCTCCTGTCCGTCAGAGCGTGTAGGGGCTGGCTGTGGGGACGGGAGGATTCATAGCTGGTGCCTGCTGTGCTCTGATTATTCTGCACTTCCCAGAGCTGCAAGAAGCAGAGCATAATTAGATCAGCAATGAAGCTTTTTACAGTTTGGAATCATTTGTTAAGTCCCACTGATGGTTTTGTATAGTGAAGGGTTGATTTTGTGTAGAAAGTAAGTTATTGAATTACGATATGTCAGTCATAATAATTAGCAAGCCCTAGCTTATGCTCACTACAGCAGAATGATATGGGTTGTTATTCCCCTTAGGTAGGTTCTAAGTTGGATAATAAGTATTTGAAATTTCACCTTCACATGTAAAGCCCTCTTCTAATATGTGAAGGTCCATATTGGATCAAGGCCTAGGGCAAAAGCTTGGCATTGCTAAAATCTATATGCCTTTGACACTGATGGACTGTTAGGTGTGACAGCTGCATCTGTACCAGCCTGTGAGCACTCTTGTTCATACTGTTAAATCGTTAATTGCTGGCATGTTTTCCCTTCATGGTGACTTAACTAGCATCCACTCAACGATGTTTGAGCACAGTTTGGGGATTAGCATAGGCCGGGAACCACCCCTGGCAATTGGGATAGGACTACCCTGCTTTGGGAGCAGAAGAATTTAGCTGAACGGAAACCAGCTGTGCCTGTTAGTTGGCCCAAGGGCCTTAAATGATTCCTGGATTACTTAATTTACGGGTGTATGTAGCTAAATCTCATCTCTTGGTTTCTTTACTTTTTAATTTTGATGTTTATTGCTCATACTTATATCACAGCTGTAGTGATTTACATCAAAGGTCATTCTAACCCAGTGCCATCTCTCCAGTAGTAACTTTTCCGGACGCTTATAGAAAATGTAAATGACACGTTCCCCAAATAATCTGGTATAATGGAGGTCTTCTCCAACTAATTGCCTGACCTTTGTTTCAACTCATGCAGATTTTCTGTATGCACAATATCCTTTGTCAAGATTTACTGTCAGCTGTTATATAGAGAACCACCTTCTTTTTTGCTTGTTTCAGCTTAGCTTCTGACTTCATGTGATGCCTTAGTTCTTGTGTGCAAGGAGCAATGAACAGTTGATGGTTGTCCATACTCTGTAATTTATGAATGCGTTAAAAATTGCAGGTCTTAGCACAGACCGCTGGGGAATGTCCACTGTTTGTCTCTCACCGTTGTAATATCTGACCATTTTGGCGTTTACCCTCTCTTTCTTATCTTTTAAACAGAAAATACGTGACTTCTGTTTTGCGTTTCACTGAATACTGATACTTGTGAAAATAATGTGTTATCTTTCATCTGGTCAAAGTCAGTTCTGTAGCATCCTATGAACTTGAATTCAGGCAAATCATTTCAAATGGTTATTTTGTGCCTGGAATTCCAGACTTGCAGAGAGATGGATTTAATGCCAACAGCAACAGAATTTTCTAAGGGTTGAATCAGTTCCTCGCTCCCTGCCCTATACCAGTATAGTATGGGGATCTATTATTTAATGTTATTTATGAATTTTGTTAAATTGGTAGAGTGAGCAGCACTAGACCTATGTGGAACATTTTTTTATATACCAAATAGTTTTGTCTTTTTCTGCATTAATGGTGAATGTATAAATGTCTTTATCATTTTTGTTTGGATGCTAGTTCACTTTGATCGTTCTCATCCATCTTATACCAGTGAAACTCCATGAAATGCTATTAATTTTCATCAGCCCAGGTAAAAAAGGAGAATCATAGGCAAGACAAAAGTTTTTTAAAAATTGCTTACATAAAATTCAATTTTATATGTGAGACTTCTGTCCACTGTTTCTTCCACATGCCTTTGAAATGGGAAAGGCCTGCTAGTGTCAAAGAGTACTTTCCCATGCTCTTCTACAGACAAGTTAGAAATAGATCCCATGTTGTTAGGTACAGAAGTAAGAAGCTTCCTTTATTCTTTTTTTTCCCCCTCTAGGATAATGTTAAGAAACTTAGTTTAATATGTTTGGGGGTTTCATTTTTCTTGCATATTACCAATTTTGCAGATGCTTGTACCAATGCTATTTCTAAAAACATTTCCAATTAACTCTGTAGTCTAACAAGGAATGTTCCTGTCTGTGTCAGAAATATGTGTATCTGTAGTGTGCTTGTCATTGACCCATCTCCTTCACCTTTCCCTGCGGGAAGATAAACTATACAAACTATTTATTTTATTTAGAAGTTAGTATTGGATATGTTTGCTAAATCTTACATTCTACATGTCTGAGGAGTTAAAAGTTCAAGATGACAATGTAAATCCCAGTGTATTTTCTCAGCAATGATTTGAATTCTCCACATTCTTCAAGTACTGTTTATTCTTGGAGGCGGATTCCCATGTGATTTTGCATTTGAAGTAATTAATATGTTAGCATTCAAGGCAGAAAGCATTTGTGGACTGCTAACTCAGCGGATCTTAACTCAGGTTTTCATTACTGTAAGACTTTTTCAGAGCCCCTGATTACAACGCTGTGGCTGAGATGTCTTTATTCTAATCTTAACTGTCTCTGTTTGCTACCAAGAACAAGTTTCTAACTTCTCCCCACCCACTCCCATTTCTTTTAGCTCTAGGTGCTCTGTCACAGTGCCTCCTACGTAGCATGGTAGTGTTGATTAATCCCTAACACATTTACGAGGGACTTTCAAGACTGACTTGCATCCAAGCGGACAATTACAGACAAAGGTGGTAACTTTGTTTAATGCTTTATATTGAAAAAATCTTCGAAGTATGTTATAAGCTTTAATGACAGAGTTATCAGTTTCCTTCCAGGAAATTAGGAACCTTGGCCACTTTGATAGTGTTCATTACAAGAAGCCATATGGTCATTTGAAAATATTTTGTGTGAACTGAGTGCAAATAATGGAATTCTGAAACTGTTCATGACCACCGTGGAACAGGTCCTCTGTACAGGAACCTGCATTTCTTGGTCACTATGAAATGAACACTTGCAAATCATAATCTGATCAAGCAATACCCACAAACATGAAGAAAACTTGATATGAATTATTTATTCATTCATCTACCTACTAATAAAAAGGAAGTCAACCTCTTATTTAGAATCAAATCACAGCTCTGGCAGAGATGTGTATTATGGTGAAGGAATCAAAGATGTTATGGCTAAGCTGTTTCTTTTAGCAAAACTCCTACAAGGCAATTGTAAAATAATGTATTTATATACTTATGTTTAAATATATTTGCATATCAGTAAATATAAGTGTACTTATATACATCTATACATAAGTAGTATACTTATATATGGTACATCTATATATATAATTTATATAATAAATACATAAATAATTTATCTAAATATATGTAAATATATAATTATGTATTTATGTTAATATATTTATAGTTTCATTCTTTTGACTTTAAAAAAAAAGTCCGTTTTTCCTGTAGGAGACTTCAGAGATTGGCACACTTGATAATTCTTTCTCCACTGAGATGTGTAGAACACTAGAACTCCCTCCCATGTGCACTGGGATGAATTGGACAAAGGAATATTGGAGTAGCTCCCATTCAAAAACTGGCCAAATAAATTTTGAAGTTTTAACCTTGGATAAAAGACTTCAAAACAGAACGTTCTGAAATTTCTACAAGACAAAAATACCAGATGTTACCATAAACTAACTCTTACAGTACATGATGGTAGCGATTATGGACATTTCAGATTCCAGTGGTTTCTGGCACTGTCCACTTTATTTTACATCGATTGTGTTGGCAACTTCACCTGGAAAGGAAATCAAATAAAATATTTATTTTAAATAAGTTAATTCTGTTGTTGATTTTAACTATTTCATACATATAAACTTGTAATTGTTTCCTTTGTAGCATCAGAATCCATGGTGGGACGCTGGCTGAGTAAGATACTTAAGTGTATGTTGCTTTTTAAGTTAGCAAGCAATTCTTAAAAGTGATATAAAAGAGTAATTGCGTAACTTAGTAATTGCATGTAAAGTCTCTAAGACCACGTCCAAGGTAATCATCACAAAGTATAATTCACTGCATTCATAAATCTCAGGTTGCACACACCTATTTAAGAAACAAGATAATGTGTTAAGAGAGTATGTTTAAATAATATTCCAGATGCAACAGCAACAGAAGAAAAGTAGAGAAACAGAGAAATAAGGCTGCCACATCATTTCAATCTGTTTTACAGTAAATTCCATGGAGATCTCAGATCAGGTCACAATTGCAAATGAGCTACTGAATCAGTGCATGGGAAACGAGTTAAGGAAAAGGCTGACAGTAACTCTGAAATGTTTTCTTTTATCAGTTTTACCATAACTTAAATAAAGGTGGGTGGGTTTTTTTTAATTAATAGAGACTTAACATTTTCTTATAAAATGTCATTGTATTGATTCTGATGTGCACATCATGTAAATTTAAGCTGTGTCTTCTTTTAGTGGCACTTAAAGTGTTAGCATTCATGAGAAATGCTGACTAAGAAGTCCAATTGCCAAATGAAGTGGCCTCTTTTCACTGAATTAGCAATCTGTTTCTCCATTCAAGAACTAGCGTTACCTTCTGATCTTGAAGTTCGGTTAGTAATTTTCTTTTACTTATTCTTGAGTTTAGCTCAGCAGAATTTATTTTCTCTTGAACAAAATGACCTGCAGTTTCAGCTGTGCTCTCTAGGAAGGATTCAGCAGAATATTTTATACTTTCTTTTCTGAAAAACCTCAGACTTTTTAATTATGGAAGTCATAATTTTCTGATCCAAAGTCACAGAAAAAGGACAAGCAAGGAGTAGGTCTGAGAAATTATTAACATCAGCTTCATCCAAATACAATAAAGTTTTAATATACATTTTCTTTTAAGTCTTTTTTATTTTTCCCTGTGGAATGCTGTGGTAATCAAATCCTCTTGACTAGATCTTTTACCTAAAAATAAAAAGAAATTTAAAAATTACTCCTACGGAAAATAGGAGTAACATAGCCAATAAAACTGAATTTACTGAATTACCTTCAAACATCCAGGAAAAAGCACCCAAACAAATATTGCTTTTTATGAAATGAAAAATGTATTTCCAAATTATCTCACCACCTAATGAACGGATGCTTCACGTCACACTTCTGCCATGAATTTCTGCCATGAATTCATGAGAGATGAGATAGATAGTTATGTTCTTTTAATAAAATTGAAAGCTATTGAAAAGTGCAAAACTGACATCAGCAGTGCATTTTTTTTTCTTCATTGCTCGTGCAGCTCCGTTTCAGGGTCCCCTGGGCCAACCTATCAGTGTCACAGAAATTGCTTGGAGGAGCCATTACAAAAGAAGCTTTCCCACAGAACTAGGAGTGGAAAAGAAAAAAGTTGTAGGGAGGGACCCTTTTTATTTCCAGCACATAGGAAGGCAGCGGAGACTCTCCTTGTGGTCTGGAGACCAATGAAAAATTAACCTTCCAGCTCCTCCTTAAGGAGGCAGGGAAAGGCCAGGATCATGGAGAACAGATGCACGACAGAGAAGAAGTGCGATTATTTTTTGAAATAGGATAAACCCTGCAGAGCCTGGTCCCCATCAGATCCCAGTTACCTCAAAGAGCTAGTGGCTCTGAAACATAATTTTTTTTCCAAAATGCTCTCCAGAATTTTTATTTCATTTATATCCATCTCATAGCCCCTTAGATGTCATCTAGCCAGCACCAGATGGAGAAGAACCATAAATCCAGTCCTGGCTCACTCAAAAAAATGTTTCCAGCCACATTTTGTTTGCAATTCCAGGTCCTTTTCTTAGTCCTAAAAACCCGCCTTGATCATTGTCCAAGCTACTGAAGATTTGAGAGGGTCAGTATCCTCTTTGGCTTCAGCTGAAATCATTTGTTCTTAGGCAGCTTTTCCTTACCAGTACTGAAACCTGCTACGCTGGATTATTTTTGCAATTAGCAATTTGGCAACTTCATTTATCTAAAGATGCCACAGATGCTGCAAACTCATTTAATCAAAATTGAAGATTCATTTTCTTTGTGCTTTGAACTGCTAATGTGTCATTTCAGTCCTTTCCTGATTGTCCTATGAGTATTTCACCAGATGATAACAAACACCAATATCAGTTTATGCTGTATATTCTTTTATTTCTTGCTTTACAATTTGGACAGGTAGCAGACAGCTAATTTTTTTTTTTTTTTTCAAATTGAAGTCTTCGTACTCTTCATGATCTTCCAAAGGAAGCATTTAAAATCTATTTTGTAATAGTTAGCCTCTTCATGATTTATGATAATAATTTGTAGGTTTTAAATCTTGTAACAAGTAATCTCAAAATATTTGCTACCTGGTTTTACGAATCAGTCACTGAAAACAGACAGTGCTGTAGAATTCCCAGGAGCTTAATGAAGCACTCTATGATGCTGCTACAAAAATTGTTTTGGAGATTTGGCAGTCACTATTCACCTTAGCTGTGAACCAACCGGTTTATACAGGAAAAAAATCCACCTAAAGTACTGTGGCTTCTCTTTTAGCCGCATCTTTGTTTCATAATCAGGGCTTTATACTGTGAACAATTTAGAATGTCTATATTGATTAAACCTTAGGAGTCTTCACTTTAAATTCTATCTGGTATTCTGCAAAGTATAATGAACATTACCGAATGCGTGGCGTCTTCTGGGAAACACCTTGAGATTATCAAGTTTAATTTCCCCTAGGAAGTTCTTACAGCAGTGCAATCAAGCTAACTTTTACTCTCTGTAATGGAATAAGATTTAATCTACAATTTTTCAACCACCAACGTTTCCTAATTTTCTTCTTTTAAAAAAGCTGTAGAACAGAGTTTTGCTCTGTTTTTAGGTTACTGTTATACTTTTTCCCATAGTGCAACTAATGAATATTCTGTCCCTTCTTAGTATGCTGAATACGTACAAGCAGCTTAAACCCTATGGTTGGTAAGGAATTTATGTAAATATTGCAATTAAATCTTGCCTGTAATAATAGGTGACCTTTAACCTAGTATATATTGAGTCCCCTAATCGCTCAGATTGTAATTGTGTGATGAAGATGCAAGGCTTCATGAAAGAAAGGCAGATCATAAGAAAATAATGATTTTTTTTTGTGTGTAAACCATGATTTTCCAATTACTACTCTCAGCTGGGACAGAAAAGCATCTAACTCGTGGTATGTTCTGATCCGAAATGAATCCTTTTGTAACTGTGCCTTTTTTGATTAAAGACTACTTTTCCTTTCTTCCAAGCAAAATCCTCAACCCCTGCCGTAATTCTAATGTGGGTTGTATTTTTTTTTTCTTTCCCAGGATATTATTAAAGTATAAGCATATTGGTAAATATAGATTTAAATAATGCAGAGAGGTATCTAGATAAATAATCATTAGAATGATTTTATTATCTATAAACATTGCTTGGAGGATGAAGTGTATCTGGTACATGCAAAAAAAGACAAGTCAGTGAATAGTGTGCAAGCTTTCTTTTTTCAATTTATGAAGTAAGTATCCAATTGTTATAATTAATATTTATAAAATATGTAAAAATGGCTGTAGATGCTGAATAAGGTTTTGGTGACATGATATGTGCACAATAAAATAAGATTTGAGTGGCCAGAAATTCCAAGCAAGTATTGATGAAACATTTGCTATGCCTTTGCATCACAGAAGAGACATTTGCAGTGACTGGCTGTGCTTACAGTGTCTGTGTACGTGCCAACCGAATCATGCAAGAAAACTGTCAACTGGCACAGTGATCTTGTTTGTAAAGAAGTTTGAAAGGTAAGGATAAAAAGTGCTATGTAAGAATGAGGTGTTTATTTTATTTACATAAGCTATTATTTCTTCTGCTTATGTTTTTGCTTCCATTTCCTGTATTTGCTTATATTCTCTAACATTGTTAATAGTGGGAAAATGTGTTCCCCAGTTATCTTCTTTATTGAGATAAATAATTTTCAGATGCTAATGTATAGCAATATTAGTCTGGGATATTACTGGATATTTTAAGCTTGCAATATCTGCTTTTTGACAATGGAGAGCAGATATGGCCTTAATTTAAACCAGGGGAATGGGATACTTCTGAAAGCAGGTGGTCTAAACCTCTCTGCCAGCAGTCTGTTAGTGCGATGCTGTCTAATAGGTTAGGTTTGTATTTGCTGGTCTGTGTGAAACTCTCCCCAGATGACAGCTCATCGGTGGTTTTGTCATTCCTCTTACAGCAGTGGTCTCAGGATCCCCTCGAGAGAAAATTAGACAAATAAAAACAAATCAAGGTAAGCAGTGGGTACAGTTTCTCAATTAGTTCAGACCTTTGCTCTGCAAGAAGTTTATTCTCTTCTTCATACTGCACCAGAGTTACATTTGTATTTTAAAGGCATAATTCTTTCTGCTTCGCAAGGAAGCTCAATTCAGCCTCCTGGGCGGAGCATTGCCTAACAGGTAATAGAGCACCGTTCCTTTGTGCAGGATGAAAAATCATTCCCATTTCAGACTGGGGTAAAAACAAAGCAAATTTAAATTTTGTGTGAAACAGAGCTTAAAAATGCATATTTTGGAGTTGACAGATTTTTTTTTAATCTGTGTATTACAAAACTACACTAAGAAACAAAGTAATTAATACTTAAAAACTCAAAAGATTTGACTAGCTTGTGCTGTACTACTGTGGAACTTTTAATGAAATCCAGAAATACAGGTTGGTTTTTTTTTTTTATCCTTGAAACAGAATTTCATTGACATTGATATGGTCTTACTGAACATAAAGGTTTTGATGTTTTTTAGTTTTTTTTTTAATTCCGGGGGGAAAATGCAGCTCAGAAAATGCCAAACCATCCTCTCTATTTTCTTTAAATCTACTCTGGTTAAGAAACTATAGTTAAGACATGAACAGCCTTTCTAAACTGTGAATGAGATCAACTCACTTGATCTGCTTAAAATTACAAGTAAGTCCTTTTAAAAGTTGAAGTATTCAAGCACTTTTCAATCTCCTTGGTATGGGTTATGTCAAGAGTGGACCCCACAGGAATTTGAAAGAAATCCTTGCAGTGTCCCCACCCACAAATGAAAGAAGACTGATAAATACCCTCTGAAGGATAAATTAGAGGTGTTTCAGGAAAACCAAGGGAGAACAGAGACACAAAAGCAAAAGGGGGAAAAGATTTTAAGTAAATGGCATGTCACTTGCTGTTTAAGGTGGCTGATAGGTGAACAGGGAGGAGGAAGGAGCATTCATTCTCCATTTCTACTTCAAAGAGATCATTAGAGACTTCGATTGGTTTCGGTGGAGTGAAAGGGATGGGTATCTGATTTGAGAGAGAGATCTGAAGATACGTTGTAAATAAAAAGCTTTAATGAGTATAGAAATGAGGCATAGACAAGAAGTGAAAAAATAATGGAAAACGCAAATATAGCAAAGGATGTATTTTTTTAAAGATGAGTGAAATTCTGTTTTCTATGGCAAATGGGAAAGAACTACAAAGGGAGGAGAAAGGTTACTTTGCCCAGTTTCTCCATGTTGACAAACACTGGGAGGATCTCTAATACTGTAGCTGTAGTGGTCATGAGACTGCTACAGATTGTCATGGCTAGTCATTGGCAGCATGGTGCAATGTGACAGCAGGAGCCGAATGACACAGCCACAGCTCCAAAAGAAGTAGGAGGAAGGAGACTTATCTGTAGGAGGGGGCAATTCAACAGGCAGAGATCGTGCCTGTTTTGCGAGTAAGATGGTTTTTTCCTGAAAATAGTACAGAAATGGCCCACCAGGAAATCTCCCTTATGTAAAAGTAGGCGCCTCTTTCTGAATACAGTCCAGAAGAGTTCAGGTATGTACTTGCACTCAAGTAATATTTTCCTAAAAATATTTGCTTCCTTACTCTCCAAACTCTCTTGTAGCTGTTTGCTAAAAATAGAAGGACCTCATGGTGAATACAAGTTTCATAAATGCCAAGACAATTTTGCAGTTTGAATTTAAAATGTGGCTTGAACTAAAATCATTGATATTTTGTAGGTTGTTCATGTTGTTTATGTAGGTCCCTAATCACTTGAGGTATGTTTAAGCTTTTTAACTGATACTTAGCACATTCAAATTAGTAAATTAATCTCTTGGGTTCACAGCAACTCAGCATACCTGGGGTCACGGTGCATAAAGTTATTTTTTGTTGCTATCTACAGATTGTCTTGACATGCAGCATATACCCACAGGGTCAGAAGAATTGCCCTTTGATTACATGTACAATAATCTGGATCTCCCAAGGTATTCAAGTGGTTAATTAAATATCAAGTAATTGCTAAAACTACTAACTGACATTTAATTAGTATGTTAATTGATATCAAATTTGCTCTCACTATCTTGTTTTATGTTAATAAAATCCCTAAACATTTCTTCGAAGTAGATTAGGAAACAATGTGCTTCAAATGTACTAATGCAAAACAGCCTTAAGCATTACTTCTGCTCGTGGTACATAACTTCTGACTTAAATTTTTTATCCCAGCTGTTTTACTTTGCCTATCTTTAAACTTACTTTTGGCTAAGAATATATTATATTTAGTAGTATAGACCTCTCTTGGAATGGATTTTGACTTTTCTAAGCCTGTAATCCCTTAGAAATCTATCTAAAGTGTGATAACTGTTAATAGAAATCTAGACTTGCCTCCCTTCCCTTTGGCACCTATGAGTAGAGACAGCAAGGCGTTATGGGGAATGCATAGTGCCTTCATTTGGCTAATGTGAATGATGTATTTCTGCACTGCCTCCCGATGTGGCATGTGGAAACCCGTGCTTCCCACATAATACAAAATCGCCATCAGAGCATTAAGTGACTGATTATTCTGCAGCAGCAAAATGCTGCCTTAGTGTTAGTTCACACAAGGAAGGGTGTTCCTCTCCTCCTCTCCATGAGCCTACCCAGGAAACAGCCCTGCTTTACCTTTCAGCATGAGCCTTCCAAAATTTTCACTGCTTTCTTTGATTGAGGAGCCCAACTACAATACAGAAAAGAAATGCCTTTAGGCTTCGGTCCAAAAAAAGCCTGACTGAACCCCAGACCGACAAGAGCCCCAAGCTTGTTCTTGCTTCCAACTACTGAAGTGTTCCCAATGGCCTCATCAACAACAGGTGAACAGACCAAAGTTGAATATAGTAAGGAAAAGTTTGTTTTCATAATGTTTATTTTGAGAACATACTGCAAAAAAATCCCCATGTATATTCATATGAATTTTTAAATGAATTCCTTTCAGCTGTGCTCATGCCTTTGTGTGTTAGTTTTCTGTGGAGTTTCTTCTGCGTTTTATTGGTGCCAGTGCACAGAGAGAGTTGGTTTTACATTCAGGATCACAAAAAGCAAAGTCTAATTTATTCTCCATGAGCGTTCACACCCAATTACTTCAGAAGAGTCCAACTGGGGAATAGAAACAATGGTGTATGACCACGCACAGCTAAACTACATAGCTCTGATTCCAACCCTTCCCAGCTTCAAAATCTGGAATATCCAGGTAAGCAATACAATCACTGTAAAGGGAAGTGTGTTGAGGAGGGACTGTCAGAGAACTTTGAATTACGAATAAAGCAAATCGTAATCTGTTTATTCATGGATATGTCGCAGAAAAAAAGAGGCAAAATTGGTGACATAAATTATGCATTACAAAGTACTCAGCTCTAGTTATGTGTCATCCAAATACTGCAATAGAACTAAGAATGCAGCAGAATGATCATGATAGGCAAAATATAACACTGATTTTCAACTATTTTTGATTGATTTATTTGAACTTCCATGGCTTCTTATGTATGACATTGATTTAGATTTCGTAAATAGTTTCACAACTATATCATAGTTTCAATAGTTACACAAAATATTTTTTAGGTTTTCTCCTTCTCTTTGGATATATTGTGATAATCCACATTTACTAATACAAAAAGTTTTTTATCAACAGTGTAATATTTTAAACCTTTTATAATACAGAGTGGATTTATTGCTGTTATTTGTATTTGTAAGTAGCCTTTCTATCAGCTCAGAATGTCGTCTGCAAAGTTAATGCTAGTTGTACAACTCATATATACCAAAATAATGATACATATGGCTGTAAACATGAATAATACATGTGAACAGTAGCATATTTAGAAGTTGTGTAGACTTAAATTCTTGAAAAATAATGTACAGGTACAAAAAAATATTTAAATTGACATGTTTGTTTATAAAAAAATCTTCAAACGAACTTGTCATAGGAAATAAAAGTAGTGCTATCGCTTTGAGTCCCCTTTCTGCCTTGTCCCTTAGCCCTCTCAGATAACGTCAGCTCCAAAAGTATTTCAGAATACAATCCAACTCCCCCCCTCACAGAAATGGCTGTTCGCCATCATTATCACCAACAAACATTCTCTGGTCTCCCAACACCTGCATTGTCTTTTTCTGCTTTCCACCTCATCCTATTCAACGTCTTGCCTTTGCCTTGAGCCCTTGTGCCCCGCCCCCTCCCCCCCCCCCCCCCCGCCAAGCTTCCAGGATCGAGAAGGTCCAGCTCCAGCTCTGCTGTCCCTGACAGCTGTCTTTCTGCCTCCACTCTTCCCGAACACTGAGGGAGGCAATATATCACAATACGCCATGCCTCTTCCCTTTCATATGAAGCAGTTCCAAGTCATTGCCAAATCATTAGGCAAATGGCTGTATTTTGAACGCCCTGTAGGAATTCAGTGGAAGCTACTGCTTCACACAAAAGCGAGACACAGCTAATCAGCTGCTTACCATGAAGCAGCAGCTCCTGCTCCCGCTGAGCGACGGGGGAAGTTATTTGGCGCAGCGAAGAGCAGCTCCTTGCAGCGGACCCCGGGAGCTCCGCAGAGCCTGAGCCCAGAGCCAGCCCACAGCAGCCAAGAGACCGTTCCATGAGGGTCGCAGGACACCGGGACCTCCTTTAGATGACCTGGGAGCCACTGTCTAACACTGACACCAATACAAAACCTGCTTATGTGTATGATGAGCAACCCATTGCCTTCAGACATGAGTCTGAAGCTCATATCTCACTAGGGCAAGATAGTGTCTTGCTTCTGTGTCAGGAGCTGCTTCTGGCTCCCACGCTGCTCCGGGCCCGCTGTTCTTCCCTCTCCACTTCAAGTATTTTATGGCTGCAGCTTCTTCAAGCTCTTATAATTTCCAAACCTTATTGGATCCTTTTTACCTCCACAACCTGTCATGCTCCTTAGTGCTTCAAAACCAGCATTATTGAGTGCTATATTGATATGCTTTATATACACCTTTATGGATATAAAAAGAAATAAGTATGCAGGTACCAAAACCACCTGGTAATGAAAGGATGCTTTACATACCCTGACTGTGACAGAGAGATAGCAGTTCTTCAATCCCCATTTCATTATGTTATCCTTTGCAGAATAACATAAGCTTAATTTATTCACTTGCTTCTGGATTTTTTTTAATTCAATATTATTTTTTTTCTCTAGAAAAGATTAATGTCTGATTACTCATGTTATATTCCAAAGTCTTCTGATAAGGGCTGCAGTATGAGAAATGTCTGTCTTGGTTATACTTGCTGATTGCTTTGAGTATAATTTTGGGCATGTCTTCTAGCAAACGACATAGCTTAAAACAGATTAGTAATTTGGGCTGCAAATACACCAGTGCTGGTGTTAATGATTTACAGAATCATTGCTTTTTCTTTTTCATTGCAAAATCGGAAAAGTGACCAATGCTCACCAAGAGCTAAGGCAGTAGTTTGATTATTTTCTGCACGGCTAACATGATTTCAGTTGTTTCAATTATAGTTGTTCAGGCATGAAATGCATTGTAGATCATTCAGCTAATTAAGAAGGGATGTCCTTTTCTTTAAATATTCTGTCCAGCAAGGTAAGTCTAAGCCCACCAGTTAAGACCTGGCAATGTTAAGTAAAAGTTGAAGCACACAGCTGTATAATGGAATTGGCCTTACAGCCCTGCCTGCAACACCCCAGTTGCAACAGTGCTTAGCCACGATGTGGACACATGATGGGAATTTATACAATGTTTTTAAAAGGAGGGACACAATTTTTAGGAATGTATGTCTAAAAAGACTACAAAAATATTTGAATACATTTAACAACCTAGTTTGTAAGAGCTCAGAACTTGTTTCCCACTAGAAATACAGCAATAAAGCGTGGGCTTTGAGTTGTTCCGTTACTACCCTGAGCAGTAGCAGCACTGATGCTACGCTGACGCTGTAATGACGTATGAGCAAAATTGCAACATTAGTTGCATTGCTCTTGATCCGCATTAGATAATTGCTACAGCAGCCATGCCCAAACAGAATTATTGTCACATGTGCTTTCGCTTTTGACACGCAACACCTCGTTTAGTCTATTAAATATAGAAAAATACTAAGTTTAGAAAACACTAAACATTAAAGATATAACTGGTTTCTAAATGATGGAAGTTTTTTCAGCATGTCCTAAATTTACATGTAATTAGTAATATATTTTACTTACATAAAGTTTTCAGATATCTTAATAGTTTAGGAGTTTTGATGCTTAACTTATTTTATAAATCTGTACACTGAGTGTATATGTCTGCGTATATGTTTGTATATTTTTCTAATCGTTAGCTTTTTTTAATGTGCTTGGTTTTTATAATGAATGCATCTGCCAACTGCAAAAATTTACATTTCACATCTACCCACATAAATAAGAACGGTGCCCTCTCCGTGTATATAAATATATATGCACAAAAACTTAGGACCGAAAAGTTAACATTCAAAGGTGGTAGAGTGGGAGTCTTCAGATGGTAATCCGTCACTCACGGCCTGCCAGGAGCAACCAAGTGACCCACCAACAGGCTCAGAGGTGATTTGTTGGGATCCCGTGTGTGAACACACACTCAACAGAGCTGCGCCACCGTGCATCATACCGCTTCGCACGCTGTGTGCAGGGAGACCAGAAACCCCGCTGCTATCCCTGCGTTGTGGCTATGGGATGAGGGAACGGCCCATTCTCTCCCAGCCACAACGGCTGTTGCTGTAAAGATGCACAGGGAAAAGGTTTCTTTCCTTCTGCACAACCTGGCTGATGAGCGCTGTGTAACCCGAGGATCTGCAGTGCAAAGCCCGTGGAGCTTTTGACAGTGCACAGTCCTGCTGGCCGCTGCCGGGTGTGAGCAACCGCTGCTGCCTCTGCATCTCCCGTGCTCTCGCCGGCGAGGAGTTCTGAGTTTTCTCTGAGCTGCCTCTGAAACGGCTAGCTGGGGGGCCCGGCTCCGCACCTTTTAATTGGATACTGGTATCTCTCTCTCACAAATTCATTTGCTCTTTAACCTTGTTTTCAGAATTGCCTGAATCTTTACCAAAACAGCATTCTAAGGCAGAGCCTTGTATGGAATATTTCAGCCAGGTTGGTTAAAGATTAGCAAATTTGGGAAAAGATGAAAACAGTGTAATAGAGAATGTGCTGAGTACTCTTAAAAAAGATGATACTGCCAGCCCTGCTAACAAAATCCCCAGTAGGTATAAGCACTGCTTAGAATTGCTGTAAAATAGTCCCGAGAAATGGTCAGTTTGATTAGAAAGATTGCTGCTGTATGAAACTATTCTAAAGGGCTATTTATACATTTTAGTAGGTTTTTAGTATGGAATTCAAGGATCATTGCAATGCTGTCCGTAATCTAGTTTTGAAAGGGTTTTTGACATCCCTTTCTTCAATAAAATAAATCTAACAGGTTTTGTTTAAGATTCTTGCAGGTTTCAGGATACGATTCAATATATATTCCATCATGGTGAATCTTTCACAAAAAAAGACTGAATTTGTTGTTGCCTATAGAAAAAATATTCTCTGTATAGAATCTGTTTTGTTAGACAGAGTTCTTTTCATCGATTTAACTGGGTTATGGATTCCCTTCTAGATGTCAACCCCCTCCCAAACTGATAAATAAACGTTTGAAGAAATTTACCATCAAAATCTTCATGAAGCCAAAAGTAAAGGGAAAATCTAACACAGTCATATCTTGGGGTATGTTAGACACATTCCCCTCAAGCATTGCAGTTACAGAAAGAGTAGATACCTGATATTTGGCCTAAGAGAAGGTCTAATAATAAGGATGTTTCCCTGTACCTCCGAAAGTATCTGCAAAGAACCCTGCTTTCTCCTGCTGATCTGTATCTGTTTTAAGATAGAATTGTCTGGTCTCTGGGGCTGCTAATCTGGCTTGTTTCAGGGGCATTAGATTCCCATTACAGAAAAAAATGTACAGCTTTGACATGAGCTCTCCTGAGGTCCTATCTAAACTACTGAGGAAACCTGAGCAAAGGGATGCTCTTTTGTACTGCTCTTTCACGTCTGAAAGCATTTCTGCTTTAATTCATTCTCTTTACTTCTGCTGTGCTGGGTATTATTATAGTCTAGTGAGTTCCCGAAAGTGGGAAATGCCAAAGAAACAGGTGTCAGACTTCAAAAGAAGCATTTGTCAAGACTTAATGTTCTGAAGCTAAAGGTGACAGCTCAACCTAAATAAGCTCTTCTCAACAGGATTTAAGTTCCTTAATAAAAAAGTAATAATAGAAAGTAAAGTGCAAATCTGACGGCCTAGAGAGTAGAAGTCTTAGAAAAATGTGCATCATTTGACATGATATCTTGATTTAAAGACTATTTGTAGTATAGTGCTCAAAGTCCAAGGTTGTTTATATTCCCCTGATAAGATAATTTATGACCTATAAAGGTGCAAGTTTGCAGCATGAAGCTGTGTGTGGGCATATTCATGGGGCTGGTTGGCCTTCGGTTATCTTGTGGTAAGGGCAGGGTCTAGAATGAGAACACTACAGAAAGAGCAAGAAACCACTAGTTTCTTTAATATAAGGGCAAATATTTAATGTAACACAGGTAATAGGATACTTCCTGAGGAACAGAGAAAAAAAAGAGGGCCATAGGAGCCACATGTATATACATCCTACATGCTGGTTTTCTTGTCACGTTTATACTATGTGCATAAATGGCTTCGAAGTTGGAAGTTTATCTGTCTGCTTCTCAGTGCTCATGCACTGAGACTATGAAGTTAAAGAAACACAAGTAGCAGTATACACTATTCCATATAGCTTTTAGTGGATTAAAAGCAGTGCTTTGAATTTTGATTTAAAGTCTGATAGCATAATAAGTGGTGCCTACTTTGCTACACTTTAAAGTCCAGTCATGGAAAATAGAGCTGTTCAATAACAGTACATATTAGTGATACGAGAAGGTGGCCCTTTTTATCGTTGTGTCATTTTCCATGCTCATTGATCAAAATAGATGCTGAACATCTTGGCTGAAAAGCAGTATTTTCTCCTTTCTCCAGTCTCTTCTTGACTAACTGCATAAGATCTATGCATGGCAAGTCCAAGAGCAGCTGTGTGCTCCTCCATTCTTTTTTCTCGAGTCTTTTTTCTCATAACAAACCATTTCAAATATCTGCTGCCATTAGTCCTTATTTGTTAGTTACCCTTCAGCAATAGCTCCCTAACATATTTAGCTACGTGCTCGGTCCTTTTACAAAGAAGACAGTCAAATAAAGTTACTTATCCGGTTGTGTTACCAATCTTACTTGGGGCTTTGGCATAGTGTTTTTTGGGTGTGCTTCTTCATAAGTCACTCTGACAGCTATTTCTGCTGTTATTCAACCCCACTGTTCTCAAATCTTTTATCACATTACTGTGTTTGTTGCGGGTTTAATTTTGAAGGATGCACTTGCCTGTGTTGCCATGTAGTACCAGTTAGGAATTTCAATTAACATAGTATTAAGTAGGACTTATCTTCCATCTCAGAAGAGCGTTGTTGTCCAGTCTTGCACATAAGTGAGTTGGAGCCAAGGCTTAACTTAACCAAAGATTTTGGATGGGACTGGTCAGTCCCCAAGGAGGTTGTGGCAAAGGCAGTGTTAGCGGCGGTGGGGGCTCAGGAGATGGCACTGCTGTTCTCCTTCTCTCCTTAAAGTGGAGATTGTGGCAGTCATAGTTCCATCTTCTAACAAGCTGATTGCAGAGACAGAGAGAGATTTGGATGCTTGCTTTTCACTAATATTAATTGATGTAGTGTTTTATATTAGGTAAAGCTATCTTTTCTGTCAGCTCCAGCAAACATTGCTTTGTCTGTTCAGGCATCCTCCAATTAAAAGGCACTGAGTATGATGGAAACAGTCTAATGAAACGTGCTCACAGTCTGCATTGTCCCAGGGTATTTGGATTTATCCACTGAACAAATGTCTATTATGATTCCTTATCACCCGCAATTCAGTAATCAGATGTGCATAGTCGGCTCAGTCCGCAGTCTGTGTGGTTATCAGCGTGGCAGATTTTCTAAGGAAAAATACAATCTGACCCTTGCAGTATTGCTAAGCAATGTCTGATCTGGTCATCAATGACCCTGCAAAGTCTGAAGGCATAGCTGTACATATCGATATACAAGAACACTCACATATATTAATAAGATTATTTGTGGGCTTCTAGGATGCACATGATTAGTCTTCTGGCTGCATCAGATGCAATGAAAGAAGACCGGGTCTGTATGTATTTGCGTAACAGAATGCCACATTAAGGAGCCTTTAAAAATCAGGCTTTGAAGATATGGGAATAAGGAGCTGCAGATTATTATCATTATAATGAAGGAAGGAAAAGCAAAAATAGCTGTGTGCAAAAAGAATTCATGTGATGTGCTTGAATGTTTGCTTTTCCAGAACAGCATAGTTCCATCTTCTGTCTTTTCAGCATTTGTCTGTGACGGATGGTGTGACTCAAAGTCCTCCGTAAAGCCTGGTGGCAAAGCAGCAGACACAATGAAAATAGCTGAATTTTACTGATCTTCACCCTTGAATGGCTCCTTTCCAGTTCTTTTCTCATGTTTGCATTCTGTACGTGTACACCTTAGCAGAGGCCAGAGGTTTTTATCAGGATGAGCAAAGGATACGTTTTTCTGCATCTGCTGTATTGATTCATTCTCATGCTCACTTTCTGTGTCTTCTGTGGACACTGTATTAAACACAACTTCAGAAAATTTTGTTCATATTAGAACAACTTTCCATTTCCCATTACCTTATTGTTAACACAGTTAAAAATGGCAGAACAAAATGCATGTAGCAGTCAGGGAAAATCAGAGACACCTGTGCTACAAGCAGACTTTAAAGGCTGGTAAGAAGGAAGGTGCAGCTGACTTACTGTGTTCATTTCCCTTTGCACATTTAACTGTTGAAAATGAGTAGCTTCAATTTCTGGGATTAAAACAAGATAAGATTTACTCTTCAAATTGTGTAGCAGTGAATTTAGATATTGTGAACCAGAAGGCAGAGTAGTAGCTGGGCTTTATTTTTTTTTTTTTTTAATACTACTGATCTGCCAAGAGAGGTCCATTAGATCTGCTCTTAAATTTCAAAATCTGTACCTGATCTAATTTTGCCTCTCAGAGTGACAAATACAAGAATTTTGTTTAAGACCTGTATATAATTTGTCAGCAAATCAGCTAAAAATACAGAATATCCAACTATTTAGTTGTTAGTTATTTCTTGCTCACCTTTGTGTTCTTGAAAATCCGAGATTGTAAAACTGTGTTATTTCAAACATATGAGATAAACTCTGTATTACCCAAAGGGAGCTACCTACTTTGAAAAGTAAATGAAAATAGCAAATTAGCCACCTGAAAAGCAGAATGGGGCAAACACCTAAAGGAAGGAGAAAGATCAAAGCTTGGAATAGGAACTACAGAACTTCAAGCAACTTCAGGGTCCGGGACATGGGCTAGAGCCCAAAGGCTGACATAGCCTAGAGCAGTCTGAGCCTCTAAGTTGTGGTATTCCACTCCCACTCACTGCACCCGCTCCCAGTCAGGGCATGCTTGCGTTCGTCTCTCCTCTACAAATGGAACACAATTTTCACGTCAAGGACCCATCCATACCAAGAAAGATGCATCTAATTTGCATTACCTCGTTAAAACTTACGCCAGGTTGTGGCCACAGCAATGATGGAGCCTCCAGTCTCTAAAATCCAGTGCACACATAGCTTGGTCTTTCTCATCACCGATGCTTTCCAATTAAATTGGCAGCAACTGAAATCTGACTGGTGGTGCAAGATGTTGTTTCTTGGCAGCTTCTGATATCTGGAATAAATTGTCTTTTTTGACCCCATCTTGTGATTTTACAATTCCTTTTCAGTTCTTACCCCAAAACAACCTGTATGCTTTGTTAATCTTCCTAGGCCTTGTTTTTTGCTGTTGAAATTATTTGTTAATGCACTTGGTTTTCTAAAATCACTGCAAGAAGCTCAAGATTTATATCCGTGATCACCTTGGTATATGTGTGTACCTGTTTACCTTCTGCCTTGCATATTTCACGGGCCTGTGAGTGTGATTGAAATCTGCCTTTCTGGGTCATGCTCCGTGTAGACAGAGCGCTTGAAACGTGATCAGGAAACTCCAAAGGAAAGATTAGCAATTGTGTCAGCTGGCGATTTTGAGAGGTTTATAACTATGTCAAATTTGAATGTCTTCTCATAAGGACAAATTCAGGAACCTCTTTCATGGCACTACAATTCATCCTGTCAGATTTCCAATTCTGTTTCAGAGCAAGGGCCAAGGGAAAACCTTGCATGCGTACTGAAAGAAGTAATATCATCGGCTCACTGTTATTGTTTCTTGTCTTCACTGCTGGAGACAGATCAACCCAGACTTGCCAAAAACATGGGAGAGATTTGTGAATGATAATTCCAACTCCAGTAATTAAAATATAACCATTACAAGGAAGTCAAAACAAGCTACAGTAGGAACCTTATAGCTGTAACCATACCGGTCTGTCAGGTCCATTTGTAATACTTGATAAAAATCAATACTTTTAAAGATAAAGAAAGCAGAAGTTATAAATGTAGAATTCCAGTGAAATAGGTCCATGCATAATTGCTGCCCTATAAATGAACAATAGCATCTCATATTCTACCTTTTTTAATACAAGTCAGTGTCAGAAGTTGTGTTCTCTGGGCTTGCAAAGATGGAGATTGGATCTAAATTATGGATGTTTTCTACTGACCTATATGTTAAATGATGAAGAATTATAGAAGTCTCATGCAGTAGTCTGCTCTGCATATATATTTAAAGAGAATGGTATGAATATTCAAAAATGATTGTTTCTCCCGTTTCAAAGAATAAAAGAAATATCGTTGTTCTGCTATGTGTACCTAAAGCATTTCTCCCAAGGTCAGAGGGAGAGGTCAGAGCCAAAATAAAAATCACTCCTGGGAGCGGTTTGCCACATGATCTTTTCTATGTTTTGAAAGGTCAGACTTTATGTGGGACAAATTTAATAAACAGATCCCAGAAGTATTCTACTCAATTTCTGAGGAAACATTCCAGAATGCTAGAATTGGGATTTTGCTATGCTGAAATGCCAATTGTTTTGAGATGTTTCGTCTTACAATTATGAAGGTGGCTCAGCTCCAGCTGAATCATGGATTGGTTATGTCCTTTCTCAAAGAAAAAAAAGTGTTATCTAGAACGTCAGAAACTGATAATAGAAATTGTTAAAAGTGGTAGCTTGGATCTGCTTTCTCCTTTTCTGTACTGAGCTTGACAAAAGTGAATGGTACCAATAAGGAGCATAACATCGAGTTAACCTCCTGCGGTACAATCAGCAGCTCAAAGTACTTTGCACCTTGTGAGAAACGGTTGATGGGCATTTCTGCTGTACGCAGAAAATAACCTGATAATCAGCTGAGAATCTCTGGTCCTTTCTGGGGGATTCTCCTGTCAAAATAAGAACCTTAAAAAAAGGAAAAGGAGGAACAGCGGTACAATAATGGCAGTGGTCTTGGAAATATCTGTCAAAGCCTTTAATTTTAAAAATTATTGTAAATAATTATTATTTTTATTTATATTTATTATTTATATTTCTTTATATTCTTGTATAAGATCTCTTTAAGAAAGATGATTTTTCATCCTTGTATCTTCTTTCTTAAAGAGATCCTATACAAGACCTTGTATCCTCTTTCTTAAAGAGATCTTATACAAGAATATAGCTAAATATAAAATTAAAGAGATGACAGTGAGGCATACTGTTCCTAGAACGAAAACAAAAGAAAATTCACAGTCGTTACAGAAAATAGTAATTGCATATGCATGCAATCCCACTGACTCTGTAGGCACAATTTGGACTGCAATTATGTACGTTGGTTATTGGTGACAGGACAAAACACTAGGTACTCTGCCTACTGGTGCATATTTCTTTTTTCAATATATGGTAGTAAAATTAAGATGGTATACTTCTGTGTACAGAGTCAAACCTCAGTTTCAGACTGTGTGGACAGGATAATTATTTCATTGATGCTGCCTCCACGTCAATATTGATCATGTCACTCATTGCAATGGAGTGGGTTGTGATTTAAGCTGGTAAAGGTAAAATCAGCCTTCATGATGATTACAGCTGAATACCATTTACTTTCTACGAAATACAGTAATTTTTTCTATTATAGTTGCTGCTTGCTTCCCCAACATGCCTTACCATTGGTTTTGCCTTTCTGTTTGTCACAGACTGTTTTTCACCCTACAGGTGTTTTGGGACATTTCGCATATGAGCGACGGTGTGCACAAACCTGCTACAGTAATAAGAATGACCGAGCAGAAGATAATTGCCGCGATGTTTCCTGTCCACATCGGATGAAGCAGAGCTGTGCTATCACAAGGGCCATCCAGCCCAGGGCCTCACCAGCTATCTGTGCAGTATCTAGTACAGATCCTTAGGGGGTGGAAAAATCAGAACAGAGCAAATATAGCCTCAGTGAGGGAGCAGTTGGAGCCTGCAGACAATGTGGAGCATTACTTCAGAGGAGCGAAGCCTGGGCTTGGGACTGAAACCTAAAGGTAACAACTGAAACTATTTTAGTGTTGTTCTTTCCGCAGAAACTTCCCAGAGGCCCCAAACACTTTTTATTCCTTCCCTTGTGCCAGAAGCACCAATTCATTCCCACACAGGATTCAAATTCTGCAGCTGTTCCCTCAGTAACTTCCACAATGCAGTTAGTTATTGCTAATACAAAAATCTATAGCACGCTGTAAAGTGGAAATATAATACAATATATGTTATGGCTGGATACCTCTATGAAGACTTAAGGAAGCCATACAGGAACAGTTCTGGATGTGTATGGCAAACTTAAAATTTCCTGATGGCAAAGCGTCGACATAACTTGCTTTATGCCACCTGCTTCCTCTTCACAGAGGGAGCAACCTGCGTTGATGCGGGAGGGGGAGAGAGGGGCATGATATAAACCCCGCTCGCACCTGGCAACCCCGATCGTTGTGCTCTGCATTGCTCACGGCAGGGGATTGATGCTGCAGACTCACCTGGTCTCCTCCTCCGCTTCTGCAGCAGGAACAAAAGCTAAAGATCCCCCTGAATATGGAAATGGAAAACACGGAAGATGTGCAGTGTCAGTGTTTTCTTCTAGTTGCTTAGCTTCAAACTTTCCTTCAACTGCTACCAAATTGCTAGTTCACTGGGAACAATGTCAGCCCTATATATGATGAAGTATGAGAGGTTCTCTCTATTTACGTATGAAGTAATGGTAGATAAATATAACAGATAATATAGATAATGGTAGGTAAATATAAACTTTTTACTGATAAACCTTCTTCAGTATTACTTTCCATTTCAATTATTTGAAGTGAGATTCTTCTTTCCAAATGAACTCTGCATTATGGCTTTAAGTTACCCCAATGTAACACAGAGCAACACTTCATTTTATGGAGAATGGGAAAAAATAAAACACTACATCTGCATCTACAAGTTATGCTCCTGATTATTGCAACAGTTTAGGAACTTAGAGTTTACACAATTAGTTATATTACATATTGAATTAATCTCACCTGAAATACCCAGTACAGCCATTTATTTTCTACTTTTTATAGTGATATCAATTCAAAAAGCAGAACTTTCCTTTTTTTTTGGGATAAGACATCGAATCATGTATTCTCAATGAACACGCATCTCCTGTTGTCACAATTGGTTTTTAAAAAACTTAGTATTTTGACATACAGTCACAAATTAATCACAAAATGTTCTGTTACATTTCAAATGTAGCTCGTGTTCATTTATTTGTTAAATATGGGTTGTATTTAGTGGAAATAAAAGTTTTGAATGCAGAACCTTGATGTATTTGACAGTTTCATGCTTATTGTCAACCTTTTTTTGTTCTTTAATGAGTCCATATATTGTTATATATTGTTCTTCATCTTCCCGTAAGGGAAAAAGCAGAAGCAATTATAACTTAATAACATTCTCTATGCTAAGAATGTGTGGTGACAGATAATGAAGTCCAATATACCTATCTGATTACAAGCTGCTCTTTAGATGTAGGACAAATAACTACAAGATGGCAATGTCAAAGCAAGGAACACTTACACAATGAAATATTAATGAAAATACATTGCATTTACGTCTCAATGACATCTAAATGGGAATCAGTTATCAGATCTTGAGTGTTTGCAACAAATTTCTACTCTGTAAAAAAAAAAAAAGTCCAATGAACTTTAAAAATGTCAGCCAGCAGGGCTTTCAAATACATAATTTACTATTTTGTTGGCTTCCTATAAATGGATAATAATAAACTCCTAGCTAAAAGCAAGCTCATAAATGCTGAATCAAAAATGTGAAGAACACCATGAAATGATAAATGCGGAGCTGTGTGGTAATTTTCTTCTAAGCAGAAAATGTAGCTGTAGTGTTAAAAACGTGAATGGAAATTTTGACATTCTGCTTGTGCAGAGCACGGTTTTCCTAGGGAAGAATCTGTGCCACTATTGGCTTCTACACTGCTGCAGCAATGCAGGAGAACAGTGCTGGAATTGCAGCGAAAGTCTGGTGGACTTCCATGAGCAATATATGTTCATGGTTTTCCCTGTTACACCTGCCTCTGATAGACTCTCATACTTATTTATTTAAACATACGAAAAATAGACTGTTGTATTAATCAGAGGGCATAATGAAGTCATTTCTCATAGAGAAGTTTTAATCTTAATCAAAAATTGACCTATGTGTTATATTTTAAAAAGGCATATATTATTGAATGGTATTAATAGAACTTTTAATGTTAAAATACTTTATGCCAGCCAGAATTAGATTCTATTTTAAGCTAGTACTGTAGGTTGAATGACGATACAAACTTCTCATTTTTTGGTTCGAGTTTAATAGCACACAGACTACATTTGAAAGGCTCTGTTCTGCTGATCAGTGCTCTTCGTGCTAGCTGACACTATGGTCTCCTCTTTATGGGACACGATCTCCCTTGCTGGGTGTATTCTATTAAATCAGTAGGTGTGACTTGACCTGGGCAGACTAGTGAATGGAACAAAACTCGGTAAGTGTATCAGGTCATGAAGACTGTTAAATCTTTCATTTGGATAAATTTGTCTGAGGCTATAAAATACCATTACACGGTCGCCTGCCATAGTGGATTCAGCTTGCACACTTGAGCTACAACGGAACTAATTCCTTTGCCCAGATCGGAGGGGCTGAGAGCACCCGCGCAGGCGCTGATCAAGTCCCTTGGAAGGAATCCGGGATTTATAACGGAGTGATTTACAGCCTGACCTCTTCTGGACGCAGTTTCAGTATGTGGCTTGGGAATCGGTTGTCTGAGCCGCGCTGCAGAACACCTCTACATAGTGGGAATTCTGTTAGAAGAGATTTAGGAATTATTTCTTCAAATGTTTATATTGCATCGTAACAAGAAAAGGGAAAAAAGCTAAATGTTTGACACAGGAGCATTTAGGTAAATTGCATTTATGTAGGATAAATCCAGCAACTGTAAAACTAACTGATAATTAGATCATTTTTTGCAGGTTCATATTTAAAAATTTAAGTCTTAAAGCTTAGACATTTAGTCCTCTGTTAAAAAAAAGGACCTGTCTTAATTAAAGCACTGTTGTAAGTATGATATAATTGGATTTCTTTTCTGTTCACGTTAAAAGCTTTGTCATAAGAACATGCTACAGCATTTTGGAATATTAATATGGGATATATTCTTATTCACACTTCACAGTCTGATGGTAGACCTTATATCAGAAAAATAATATTTCAGTTAATTTTTTTTCCTAGTTTAGGAGAATAGTCTTGGGAAAAAGCATAAAACCCCTCCAACTTTCTTATCCTAGCTCTTTTTTTTATTATTCAAGTATCTAACAGTATGCTTAGGATGGCTGCATAATTCTGTACACACAGAAACTGTAAATTGTTTTACAGACATTTTTTTGTATTATCTTTTCTATTATGTTAGAGCCTAAAACCTCCGTTCAAGATAAGGCCATAGGAGAACAAGGCATTGCAAAATATGAAAAGTAAATATGGAATAAATTAATAGTCAGAAAGTGATCTTGGAACCCTCGCTGGCTTCACAAACTAGTTTTGACTTTCTATATTTTAACAGTAGCATGACATTTGTTGCCAGCAGGTTGAGGGAGGCTGTCCTTCCCCTCTGCTCGGCATCGGTGAGGCCACAGCCGCAGTACTGTGCCCAGCTCTGGGCCCTCCAGTACACGAGAGAGACGTGGAGATACTGGAGAGTCCAGTGAAGGGCCACGAAGATGATTAAGGGACTAGAGTATCTCTCATCTGAGAAAAGACTGAGAGCGCTGGGACTGCTCAGCCTAGAGCAGAGAAGGATCGGGGGGATCCTGTTAATGTATATAAATGCCTGAAGGGATGGTGCAAAGAGGATGGAGCCACGCTCCTTTCAGTGGTCCCCAGTGACAGGACAAGAGGCAATGGGCTCAGAAACACAGGAGCTTCCATCAGATCATCAGGAAACACTTTTTCACTGTGAGGGTGACCAAGCGCTGGCACAGGTTGCTGAGAGAGGTTGTGGAGTCTTCATCCTTGGCGATATTAAAAAGCTGTCTGGACATGGTCCTGGGGACCAGGCTTTAGGTGGCCCAGGGCTGGACAAGATGACCTCCAGAGGTGCCTTCCAACCTCAACCTTTCTGTGATTCTGTGACATCCACTGTCCATCTGCAACACTGGATCATGCGGTCCATAGCGATCACTGTAAAAGCCATGCAGGATAAAGGAGAGCAGGTTGGCCACAGGATGGTCTCCAGGCTGAGTTGTATTTTTGGAAAAGAGCCCGCTTCCCTGACCATAGCACCCACTGCTTTCTGAAGCCCTTGCAGCAAGGATGCTAAGCTATATGGAACTGTTAGCGTATTCCAAGATAAATTTCTTAACTGCTTATTTTGCTTTGTGAAATGATGAATTGTCAAATAAATCTTTCTAATGTGGTACAAGTAAGTTTTCAGAAGGCACCTAGATCTGCTTTTCTCCTGTTATTTTTTTATTTCTAAGTGGAAAACAAAACAAAAGTATTTTTGTAGGCATCATTAAGCAATTCATCCTGTTCCCCACCAAGATCCCCACAGTTTACCCACAGCTTTATTGATTCTTCTGAACTGTCTCATACACTGTACACAGCCAGTCAATAGGGTGATGATGGCAATCAATAGAAAGTATAATAAAATAATAAACTTGGCTGAGAACAGCAGCTGTACACTTACACCTTAGAATTTAACCTGGGAACTACATTTACATTCAAAAGGCCCTTTCTGTATTAAAGCTTACTCCAGTGGGTTTGGGACTGGGTTTATATTTGTTGCTTGGAAGAAGTAAGGTATACAATCAATCTTGTGTAAAATGTGTTAGCAGAATAATGTTGCAAAACTAGCTACTAGGATTTGCGTGCTGCGGTTTCCTTTGTTGAGCTCTAACCAATTGCTCTAAAATCTGAACGTTTAAATCCCATTAATGAATCATTGGCATCGAAGATGTTTTGAGTTACAATATACACAGCAACACATCTTAAATTAGATTGTATTTGGTTTTTGCTCTTGTGTACTGTAAATTTGCTCAATTAGTCTTTGCCAAATGACTCACTAAAAATAATTCTTACAGGTAGACACATGACTAAATTTGAAACAAAATCTGCATCTGTTTTTCAGGCACTATAAAGCCCTGTAAAACACAATTTACATTAGATAAGATAATAGCTCTTAGCTATAGTAATATTTAGGTATTTTCCTACCAATAATAATAATATTTCAGTGTCCTGCAGATATTTTAATGTAATTTGTACTTTAAAAGTATCGTGCAGCCTCCAACCTAGGCAGGAAGGACTGTAACGTGTTGCAGAGGTGCACAGAATCTGACAGCAACCACTTACAGTCTGCTTCAGCGGAGGTAACGAGCAAGGAGAAGTCAAAGCTGTTGGTTTATAGAGTAACACATTATGGAATGCATTTTATAATGTTTAAAATGCTTTCGTCTGTTATTATATTGTATCCTTCATTTTTCTTCCCCTGGCTTTCTGCTATCAGCAACATAATAGTCCCATGAGCTTTGTGAATTGAGTACCTTAGTATAATGTACAAATTACTGCCCTTGAGCCGCAGATTGAATCTTACAGCAAATGTAAACAACTGAATTGGCAACACTGGTTTGAAAAAGCTTTGCTAGGCTTCTGCAGACTAGCATCCTTTGTATCCGTGGATAACTTACATTAAAGAACACTTTAGGGACAATCACACAGCTGTGTTATAGGCAGGAAAAACTTTAAAAATAACAAGGCTATATCCGAACTTCAGCATACAGAAACACTTCCCACCTTCTCACTAATGGTTTCAGCTGCATGCCAACATTGTTCTGGGCGAAGACCCAAGTGTGGGCCAAATTTCAGACTTGGACACACAGATTTTTTTTATTTTTTTTTTTTGGCATGAAATACAGTCTCATTGGCTACAAGGAAAGGCAAGCTGGCTGCAACCTCCTCCCAGGTGATTAGGAAACTTAGGTCAGAGGGTGTGCCCAGAAGCTCTGTGCCCCTTTAAATGCAGTTAAGGTGGGTCTGGGAGCAGCTGGCCTCAGTTCTTCTCATGGCTGTGTGGATCCTCAATGATCTGTGAAGGTGAGGGAGTGGTGAGTAAAGGTCGGTGAAGCCATTATGTTTCCATGGATGAAACAGCTTTTCCTCTCATATGTATGAATCTATAGTAAATTCCCCTGTAGCCTTAGATGCCGGTAATTATTGACTATGGTGTGGTACAGCTGTACTTTTACTGCACCATTAGAGGAGCTTCTTCCACTCTGGTGCTCCCAGAGAAGTCTCCACTCACATCCCAGGGTACCTGTGCTATGCACTAGAAGATACATTGTGTGATTTCTTGATTTCTTAGAGGGAAAATGTTTTGTGTATCTTGAATATTTTCATTCCCATGGTAGTTACAGGCAGCCTAACACTCAGTGTTTAGGAGTTTTCATTTTTTGTGGGTGGGTGGAGAGCAGACTGTGTTAATGTAACTCATCATCTGTGCAGAATCCTCTTCTTCAGCAGTCTATAGTGCCTCAGACCTTGCAGTGTGGGTGTATCTATACGCATGTGTATAAATATATATGCATATAGCAGGAATCATTTCTCTTATCACTGAAATGCAGCCAGCTCTTAGATGAGATGTGGTGACTTTTAGGTAGTGGACAGGAATATTAGCTGAGTGGAAAGTGAAGAAAAAAGAGAACGCGACAAGTTGTGTGCAAAAGGTTTTAGTTGGGATATATAGTAATGACCTATATTGGCTTTGCCTGAAATACATGAGCTTCATATACTAGTACTGGCAGAAATGGCAGTGAATATTTAACACGAGTCACAACTTTTACACTTCCATGTTTCATATTCAATATATCTTTCTAAGTGTGTTATTCATCGTACCAAAAGTGATATAAACAAATCCTGCTCTGCAGGCTGCTGTTTACTCTCCAAGTGGCGTTTTAATAGCAAACCTTCCTTCCTTGACATACCACAGTGACAAATTACAGCTAATACTTCTACATCCAGTAGGAAAGGAACATAGCAGTGGTAAGGATTTATACAGTCGAGAGCCATGTGGCATATGTAACTGGCTGGCATTTTTAGTGCCCTGCCTTGATTTGAGACAGCTTTGGTAATACATAGCTGATCTTCTTTGTCCTTGGCTATTTAAATATTTAATTTTTTTTGTCTGCTTGCTTTCTTTTGTAAACCCAGGAAAGCCCCAAAAGTTGTATGTATAACAAATCATGTGACATCTTCATGCAACCTCAAAGAACATCATACTTAGGGAAGGAAAAATAAAATAAAAAAATAACAGTGGAAAATATGAATGGGAATAAATATGGTAAATGGTATTTTGTAATACCCAGATATGTTCCTTCAAAAGCTATCAAGGATCTATACATTTAATGTAAGATATTTCACTCATTTGGCAATTTTCTTTTGTTCCTCTGAGACTGCCTTTCAAAGGCATTAAAGTGTGCTCATTTAATTTTTTTTGTTGCTCATCATCAAAATTGTTCTTCATCCCAGCATAATTGCATCAGATATTTAAAAAAAGAAATGATGTCACAGAAAACGAAGAGAAATTGTGAGTCTTAGATCTTTTTTGAAAATGAAGAAGAATCTGGTTCTACTGAAGTGTGGGCTTTCTGATCACCCTGCTAATGTGCAGCTGAGAGACTCTGATAATAATTTCATTAAGATCAGCTCTGGTATTTGCAGAAAAAAAAAAAACCACCTGCTACTTGTAAGGAGCATCAAAATCTGACAAGACAAAAGCAAGTTTCACTGAGAGGTGCTACCTTGTTCCTCTGGCTTCCCCCAGCACCGCTAGCTTCAAACTTCAAACAAATAAGAAGAAACAACAGACTTTTAGTGCTGCACTTATGTCTTCAGCAACTATGTTGTCAGCAGCATGTGCTTACTGTCCCTCAGAAATACAGAGATTAATGTCAGTGGGCATCCTGTGTATTTAGACAAAGCCAGGCTATCAAAGCCCTTACCAGCCGTGAGATCTGAGAGCAAGAATATTTCTTTATATTATGTACACTTTTGAGGATTTTCTTCCAAGTTTTCATAACTGGTATTATTTCTGTTAGTCAGAAGTCTCCTTCTTGCATGTTTCTACATCAGATTGTGAGCCATGAGTCGCTTTCCTTTGTCTGAGTGTTTGTAAGGTTTTTGGTTTGTTTTTACTCACTTAGAAAACAAAAGGAAATCAAGTTACTCTCTAGTTTGTTTGAAATAAGTGAGTAATATGGCATCCTGGTTCTTAACTGATAAATATGTCTGCTGTTCTTAATATTAGTATTTACAGTTGGTGCTGACTCAAGAACTTATTCACAACCTCAGTGACTAAGTTAAAGGTGGAATGCTTTCCTTGCTTGTCTATGGTAGTGTGAGTAAAAGATGCATATACTTGTGCTTCGAGCTATTTTCTGTTTTGTTTTGTTTTTTTTTTTTTAAAAAAAGGTAAATACCTAACAACAAAATTTTAAACTGAGTTTGACAGAAGATAGGTAAGTCAAAGTTAGATGTCCTCAAAGATGTTGTAGCCAATATTGTAACTGTGGAAAAACTTTTAAGGAGTCCACCTCTTTCCACTGATGATTACGGTGTATGAAGCCAGGCACGTTAGTTATGAAATGGCCATGCCATCATTCAAGATTTCTGGCTGTGGAACACTGAATTAAAATGGCTTTCTTTGCATTTCTTAGTACAAGTTGGAAATGACAGTCAAAAAGGGAACACCTCTAACTTTTAAGGTGTCCCATGTTCTTCTGATAGTTTTGGAGATTAGTTTGCCTGTCTTTACCTGCCTGACCCAAAACAACAAACAAAACCTGAACCCATGTAAGACAGAAAGAAGTAAATATAACATAAAGTTAATTTTAATGAGAAGAATTACTTTAGTTGAAGATATTGGAAAAGGTAATTAAAGTATGTTTCCGCTTATGATTCTCACCCAGATACAGCCTGTTTCAGCAATAAGCCTTTTTCATGTTTGACAAGCCATTTTAGGAGATAAGAATGATTATGAGTTTTTCTGTTGATAGGAATTACAATTAAGTATTTAAATTCTTTTCCAACACAGCATTGCCCTAGAACAGTTACCTGCTTTGACTTGAAACAGTTCTTTTTCTTTCTTTTTTCCCTCATTACTTTTTTAAAGGCAGAAAAGCTTTTGAAATCTGTGGGTTTTCTTTTCATTTAATTTCTTTTCCCCCACCCTGAGAAGCCGTTCCTTTAATGATATGTTTGAAAACACGAGGTGGGGTTTTTTTCAGTGCTTTACAGATAACCTGTTATTTGAATGTCTAACAGTCCTTTATGCTTGGCAAATGGTACATCGAATTAGGAGGAAACTTTGGATGGTCAAAATGTACTCTTAAATTTTGTATAAATATTTTGTTTAAGGTTGGAAGTAAATAAATGAATACATAATGCAGAAAATAAGTCTTTCTCACATGAGGAAGTAACTCTTTTCCTGCCTTTTTTACTAGATTCATCTTGTTAAAATTTGCACAGGGAGTTTCTATAAGCTTATGCTCTTCTGCAAATTATTTTTTAGAAAGTTTATAAACTGTATGTTAAATAAAACTGAGCATCCTCATGCATTTTTAGAAAGACCATTTTGCAAATCAAGGATTGTTAACATGAAGAATTCGGAGAACTGCACAGAAACTGTCCTGTGGAATGATCTTTCCTTAGAAAGAAACATTTTGCTAAACTACAGATATTTCTTTTGGAAAGTAGTATTTCTTGAAAACATTTCACATTAAAAACTCATTTGGACATTTTCCAGTGGTGATAGCCTATTTCCATCCCATGGAAATGATGACAACCTGTGATGATGATATCCTGTTTTGATTCTGAAGTTCTAAATAACTTAATTTAAATCTTGTTGTTGTAACTCTGTTATTTGAAAAAGCCAAAACATCAGTTTAAGAAATGGGACTTTTGATGTTATATTACAACAAAAGAAAAAAGGGGGAGGGGGGCCAGGGTGGGAATCTGTAGAATTTACCGCAATATGCTTCTGCACAGATCTAATTCATAGTTTATTTGTTTATAAGGTTTGAGAAATATTTGATCTGACTTTCCCATGAATTACCAGTTAGATGTTGATTTCCTTTCTCACATAATTTTAACGTTGGTAGAGTTGTCTAATTGACAGAAAAAATGAGAAATTGGTGTGGAACCAGACTAGAACTTTTGGTGATTGCTACCAGGATACAAAATATTTGAGCATTTCACTTCAGAGCTTAATGAGCAGGAGTTAGCATCACAAAAGTGAATACCTGCATCACTTTTGTAAAACGTATAACCTGTTTTACTGGCACGATGTTGATCTGACATACCTCACCATGACTCCTTGCTGTCTTAAGCTTATGAATATAGCACTCTAGTTCCTTAGGCTGTGCAATGTTTCATGAACATCAAGCACTGTTAAAATAATGCTTAGTCACTGTGGATTGCACATTAAAGCTTCTGGAACGGTTTTATTATTTAAACTGGAATAAGAATGCAACTTTGCTTATATTTAAGGAGAGGAAAAAAAAAACAGTTTAGAAAAATCAGGAAGAAACAAACAGCTCTGTGAGCTTTATTTTAAAAGAACTACTCAGAAGAGTTTTCAATTAAGATGAAAACCCTTTTGTGTGCATCTCCTCTTGAAGCTGAATGTACTTTGGGTCATTGAAGATTTCCAGCCCTTTGAAGCACCTGATCATGCTGATTACTCCTGAGGATGTTGGCTAAACAAACCTACACAACATATCACTTTGACAAGAGACAGTGCTAGCTTGCAATCAAGACCATAATGAGTGATTTATTTGTTCCCTTCTCCCTGGGCTTACCCATCATTACATGTTCATTAAGTAATAATTGTCATTGATCGACAGGCTTGTGTATGGATGATGGTAAAAGAAACAGGGCTATCAAACCTTCACTGGGTAGAACAAGTGCATGCCACAACCAATAAGGTAGATTAATGAGAAGAATGAAACTAAGGATAGTTACATTACGGACCACTTCCTTTCTTTTCATTTTATTTATTATTAGAGACAAGTGTATGGTATCTTAGACCTTCAGGAATGAAAGTATAACAATATAAAATAGAACCGTGGCCTAATACTATGCTACTCAAGTGCTCTGACCCTCAACAGTAGCTGGTCATAACCTATTATAATAGTGAAATTGCTTTGGTGGTTTTCAGATAGGTTTCATAAATAGTGTGTAGATCAGTTGAAGTAACAGGACAAGAGCATAACACGAATAAGATTCAAAGTTAAATCACATTTCTAATGGATCATTTGTGGGTAAATCCCTGAACAAATAAATAAATATTTAAAAGATCAAAAAAGCCTAACTTTGTATCAGTTGGGGACAGTGGTAAATCCAAGATGTTTCAAATTAATTTTTTTTATTATTATTATACTTATTCATCTATATTTTCAGGACCCTAGGTAAGAAAAAGTTTTGGAATCTACTCATTTGTTCAGCTAATGTCCCATCAGATGAGGTTGCCATAAACCCTTGTGAAGAGTTGTGTGCCTCTAGAGGCAAGGTGCTGTTGTTTTGAAAATATATTCAGCTTTAGGTGTATTGGTGTCTATACTTTTATGTATTGAAACATTTTTGCCTGCCTTCTCAAGTGGGACTACAATAGCTACCTATAGTCTTTATCTTAGTAGCTTCTTCCAGCTGTATGTTCATGTCTAAATAGAATTATTGAATTTTTTTCTCTCCCAGTGCATGTATTTCTTTCTGATTTATAGCATCATTTTAAACTTATTTTTTAGCATTCCTTTGGTTTATTTTGCCTTGTTGCATCTAAAAGCCAGGTATGTACTGCTATTACTATTGGGCCAAATGTCATTGTCTGTCTAACAAACTTGATGTGTTTTGAGCATAGATTATTTCTCCTTTTCTTCTCATTGTGGTCCCAGGCCTCCTGCAATCCCTTAATAAAAAAGGAAATGCCTTTTGTTGATTTTTACAGACTGAAAGGTCAGGACAACACTTAATGAGAACAAAATATGGAGCAAAAACAACATGAAAAATTCTTTGGGGAAATGGGAGAGCGTTAATTAAATGTACTGATTGCAGTCATTTTATAGTTCCAGAAACCATTGTCCTGTCTTAGTGTTTTCAAAATACAGCTTTAATTATTATGCTAGGTAAGAAAACTACCTTAGGGTAGATTCTGCCAATGCTTTCCCATTGATTGCTACAGAAATCTAATACTACGGTATCTTCTCTGCCACTGCTGCCAGGACTGGCTCGGAATATCTACCGTAACCGCTTATAATTCAGAAGCAGTATGAATTCTGAAGCGAAAGTTTCCAGTCTGCATCTCAATCCAGAAACAGTGTTGATGAAAAGCTGGATAATTATTTTCAAGTTAGAAGGATGGAAAATAAAAAAGAAGAATTGCTTGACTTTTTGAAGATATTTCTATGGCTATATTTCATCACTTAATAAAAGGCAAAACTATTTATTGCATCCATTGTACCCCACCTAGAAAAGGCGTTTAGCCCAGCTAGCCCTCATCTGAATTTCACTGAGCATGAGATGAATGTGAGAAAAGAGAGCAGTATTACTTGCAGAAACACTGTGTGATATGCTGCTTATGTTATGAAACATTATCCTTGGCCTACTGTGAGTTACAGGAATAGATGTTTGTTATTTGTAAGGGATAATAAAGACACCACCCACCCACCCCACCCCCCTCAGAGACCCAGCTACACCAGAATTTTAGGGAAAGTAGGACACAGTATCGAATCATTAACAATGACACAGGAACCACATCTCGCCTTGCAGACAGGAGGAACAGAAAAGCAGCAAAATCGGACGTTTAGACTGTAGAAGAAAATAATTAAGGTGTGATTTTTTTAATGGAGCAGCTGAATGAACAATAAGAGAAGACCCATCTAAGTTCCACGTAAGTTTACTGTCAGGATAGCAGGAACAGATCAAATCTGAGCAAGCTCATAAATAACCATACCAGGAGAACATGATAGACTAGAATGGCAAAAAGAAAAAAAGACCATAATTTGGATATTTTTCTTCCATCCTTAACTCAATTTTTAAGAGGACATAAACTGTATTTTCTTTAATGAATTCTAACCTGTGCTCATTGGGAAGAAATAGGGATAATGTTATCTGTAAATAATCAGAGATAAATTGGTTTCTAGTCTGTTGTGGAAAATATGCATTTGCAATTAGCTACAAAATATTTGTTCTTGTCGTAGCTGTTATTAAACTATACAGTTTTCTGATATAAGAACAGAGATATTAAATTATGGATATGGATAAGTGATAGCTCAATCATTTTTTAAGAAAAATGAAAATCGTGTGCAGGAGCAGGGATGAGGAAACACTATCAGAGTTTCCTGAGGAAGGGGAAAACAGAATAGGGTCTGTCTTGTGTATATGAACTTTAGAGAAGAATAATATTTAGTTTCAGACAGCTACAAAGTTACAGTATTTTTTTCAGCATTTGCTTTTATTAATTTAGAAACAAAACACTAGGAAACCTTCAGTGGAAGAGAAACTGGAAGTATTTCTTCCCAGTTTGAAACTACATTTGACCTACTGTTTCTTGAAACCCCACACATACCCCCCCGCCCCCCAAACAACCAAATAAACCCCGAACAGCTTCCCCCTCCACCCCTGACTGATATTTCAATATGGGCTTAAAGAAGTCAGAAGGTTAGAGGAGTGTTATGTTTTGTCTCAACAATGGAAATGAAATCGAGGAAAAACTTCTATCCATTTATTTTTACAACTATGGTATTAGATTATTAAGCTGCAGAGAATACAAAATTTTTAGCCCACTAAAATTGGTGAGGTTTTATGCCAGGAAGCGACTGTAAATAGTAACTGAAAATCTTCTGGGGAGAAATAATTTTGTGAGAGTCGAGTTGTTTAAAAGTTGTGTCTTGTTTAAGCCAGTTCCTTAGATTCCTTCAGTGGCCAAAGGAAGAAATAGCCGTGCCACAAGACTTCTTAGACACTGGTCTGAGGGGCTGCATGACCACCCTGTAGCATTTCAGGGTTAACGTGGCAGTGTCGCAGAGGCACTCTCTCAGCTTAAGCAAAGCAAGGCATGGCAATTTCAACACAAATTACAGTGGCATCAGGGCTAGGGATACAAGTCTGTCAGAACAACCACCTTTTCACCAAATTAGTTCCTACAATGAAGTTTTGCATTTGGATGCATCAGGAGTCAATGCAAATAGATACCGGGATTTTGGTGTTTAGTCTGTGATTTGGGTCTTCTGGCATGACCACCAAAACACTGTTACTTGATTGGAATGAGCAAAAAGGAGCCATTTCTAGTCTTTCATTTTCATTATCACATCTGTAACAGTTGTAAACTCAACTTTTTTGGATTTATTTATGAGCTTCTATTGTGTGTTTTATAGAAGGTGAAAATCCTCCCTTTGTTTTCAGTTTCAATGAAGAGATTAAAATAAGCACTGATAAGAGTTATGTTGACCTTTACTGACAAACCTGCTTATAAAATTGGCAAACTTCAACACTTTTTCCCTTTCCTGGAAACAACTTGGTATGCTACTGAACAGCAAAAAGGGCACAGTTTTAATCACTCAGTAAGCAAGGATTTTTTTTTTTTAACTCCTTATTGGCCTGGGAAGGCTCAGAACTCTTTTCTGCCTACTTCTTTGCCATAAATAACAAATAATTAATTACCCTGAGGACACAAGCGATAACTTATTCCCATCTAGGACAATGTTGTCCTTGGTCTTTGATAGTACCTCATTTTCCCCAAAAGCATTAAACAAAGGACTCTAATATAATCATCTTTTAATTGTAGCATCTTGTTGGCAGGTTATAAAATGGAATGTTATGTTAAAAGCTCTCAAAACATCTTCAGAAACATCTTTTACTTATCTTTGCCAGGATGGGTAAAAGTTCTACATTTAAGCATTGCTTAGAAGCCATACTTGCCTTTTTCATTTGCGTGTTTACTGTATAAACATCTCATCTGTTAGTTACTTGGTTTGGTTGTTACCCATTGATTGCCCGCATTAAGATAAAAAATTCTTTAAGACTGGATTTTTTTAATGTTATCTTGAGAATGATTAGGTAATCCTGACCCTGTTAAGTACTGATGCTGCTAAATCAGATTCTGGAGTACCTTTCTCCTAAATAATGTTTAGTTTCTCTTTATATAGTTTTGAAATGTCTCTGTATATTAGGTGGTACTGACAGCATACTGCTAATCGCTGTTTCCTTCTTTGTGCTAAATACAAAGCAGATCCATGTTTGTGACCTAAGGAGGTAGACAGCCTCGGCACATTCAGGGAAATATAACCCCTTTTTAAAGTTACGTTCTACATTCATTATCATGAATACATTCAAAACAAATCTTATGCTCACACATGTAAGATGCCAGAGCTGATGTAAAGGTTCCACCCTTATAAGCTTTACCTTTTTCTTGTGCAAAGGATCAGCTGAGTAGTCTTCCCAAGGAAAGGCTTATTTTCAAAAATTACTTACTTCAAGCATTGAGATTACTTCAGTTGCAGTTATAGCATTGCCTGCTTTTTATACGTCCCAGAGTGGCCAGAGGATAATACAAACTAAGCAGAATGTATGTACTTATAGCATGGGCTGTACTCTCTCACTGCCTGTTCTAGATCACCAGAAACATGTTAGCATTTTGTATTTGTTGCTACACTGGTTTTTATTTTGAATTGCCTATATTGAAGGCATGTGTATAAATGCAATTATTTAAAAGAAAACTCCCAAACTTCAGATGTTTTGGATCAGCCATGATTTTATCGATTTTTTTTTGACACTGTTTCCTTGGTTACATATAAGTCAATTCACTTTAAGCACAGATATTTTACTGAATGTCTTTTTAAAAATGTGTTGTTATAGTAAGTCTGCTAAACCTTATTTGCAGAGTTTTTTCAGCTAAAGAGGTTACTCCTTTATAATATTGCTATTATTCTCTTTGGGAAAATGTAGATGAGAAACTTTAATCAGAAATGAGTACAATTCAGTGCCCCGCTCCTTGGGTGCAGCTGCTTTGAGAACAATAAAGAAGGGGAAGATATGGAGGGAGGGAACAAGACCAGAGAATCTACTGCTGCGTACTTACTATTGTCCTGTTTTCTCTGAAGAAGCGAATCCAGCTCTTCCTCCTCCTAAAATCCTTTCCAGGGAGGTACTGGAGTGGTGTAGCTCACTGCAGAACTGCTTCAAACTCTGAACTAAACTTTTGCAGAAAGAGGTAAAAATACTAAAGCTTTCAATGTATGCAGGCAGAATAAAGCACAATTAAATGAACTATTTGGCAATATCCTACATCAACCGAACTGCTGTAGATGACCTATTGACTTGTGACTCTGACAACATGGTCATGAGCATGCTGTGTAGAGGCAGAAAGATAGCTGTAGAAATCTTGTAGTGCCTTTCAGTAAGATTTTAAAAGGCAGTTTCGTAATTTCAGCATACACTGAATTATTGCTTTTCTATTATTTATACCCCAAAATATTACTATAACAATATCATATGCATATTAATAACCCTTTCTAAGATTTGATCTGTAATTGAGAATAGATTTTTATATTTGGATGCATATTTAATACAGAACCAAACTTTTCTGAATAAAGGCAAAGGAAAATGAGTACTTACTATTTATTTTATGCTAGCAGCTCTTCCTGGCATCTGAGCTCTGTGATGTTATGCAGTTTCCAAATACGTGTTATTAGATGGTTCTTACTGAACAAAACATGCAGAAAAAGATTGGGCACAACTTCTAGCTAGAGAAGAGACACAGAAATAAATGACTTTTTTAAAAAGTTAAATCACTTTTCCAGTAAGTGAACCCCATCTTCCTGAAAGTCTGGCCAGCACTGTCACTACTAGACCAGCCTTTTCCTTCTTTTCTGTCTTCAGAAGAGAAAAACAACCTCTTTGAACTGGCAAAGGTGGTGTAAGGCTTGTATCGCAGGCCACGGAGTACCACATCTGTAAGGAAATGATGGTGTTAGAATTAATGTGACCACAGTTAACTTGCCACTGTTTCAGGGTTAGATTGTATTGTTTTGCCTCTGCTTTGTTACTTATATATTTTCATTTGTTGTCACACTCTCAGCAACACATTTTGACAAATAAATTAATTCTGTAACTCAGAATTAAAAAAATAAAACTTGACTTTACGATAGCAAGAGTAACTGCTAGAGGAGATGGTCAGGCTCAGAATCTCTTAAATCCAAAGACAAATTCCTATTTCGCATCCTGCTAGGGAAGTAGACAGTTCCTTTGATAGATCATTTTAATTCAATGCATGCACCTTTTAAGAATTTATTTTCATTTCACATGTAAGAATGTCATTCACTGATGAAATGCCAAAGCTCTGTGAAGACTGTTTTCACAGAAACTAAGTTGTAGTTGATTCCCGCCCCCCCGCAATGAACACTTTCTCTTATTTCATGGGTAGTAAGATGAGCCAGACAATTCCACCTTGTAACTAAAAACTCAAAAGATACATCTGCGTACCGCTCCAGTGCCTTTCTGAAAGAATAATAGGAGGAGAAAAAGATCTGGATTATATGCATAACTTCATCTACCCTATGGATGTAAGGAAAATGTTAATTCCACAAGAAGTTTAATGAAATGCTAATTCCTCAAAAGTTCAATAAACACAGGAAAAAGCATGGATAACACTATCCTGTGTCATTCCAGCTTTCCTGGAGTGTAGAGTTTAACTCAAGAAAACTGAGGCAAGCAGAGGCTGTGCTACTTTTAAAGAAATGTCTCAAATCTTTCCTTAGGATATTATTTGACTTAACAATTAAACATAAAATGGAAACATCAGCCTTCCCAATTAAGAGAATCTGACACTCCTGTTTGTTGAGGTCTCAAGATAACACTAGGCAAAGGCAAAACTTGGGAAAGCATGAAGTTGTTAGTGCGGCATTTTTAATGCAAGTATTTGAAACTGTTATCGAGAACAGTAAGAACCCAGTACTGCTTGGGAGAGAAAAGAGTCAGTCAGTGAGTAACTTCCAGATATAAAAAGAAAGAGCACTTATCTCTAACAGTTACACTTCAGTGAGAGATAACATACATTAAATGCTGTGAGTACCTGATACTTAAAAGCTACAGTTTACTGCAAGTGTCATAACAAATAAACAAAGACCACTTCTGCAAATTCTCATATGGCCACCTAATTTTGGAATTGCTGTTGTGAAATAAGCTACATATTAGTATACTACATTGTTAATAATATAGGCTAAACCACTCATTCAAATGGAAATTTAACCTATAGGTAGAGTGCCGTATGTTTCTTAAAGGTATTGTTACTATTCAAGTTAGCTTTATGACAGTTTTTGCAGATTTTTCTCCAATACTTTTAAAATCTAAAATACAGATTTTTTTCCCCTAAGCCTGCGCATTAGTGAAAACATTATTTTAATTAGTATAAGGTCAGTTTAGCTTAAAATGTTTCTTCACTTTTTAGTATCTATGCTACTAGTTACTGGGAAAAAAAGCTTGAAGAAAATAATGAAATAATAGGAAATGAATAGGAAACAGTGAAAGATGGTTAATTATGAGCTGTGGCTTATGTTCCCTACTCCCTCTCTTCAGCAGAGAAGCATCCAGCTTTTCCCGTGCTCTTATTCTCTTGATAATTTTTGCTCCATATGCACTGACTACACGAGGTAGCACGTAGTCCAGCTGGTTCCAAGCTGTGTCGGCTAACTGGGCGGCCAATTACATATGACCATTAGTAAGAGAGCAGATATAACAGCACAGATTATTACTGAGTATACATTACAGCCTTTTCCTGATTTGGGTATTTCAATTTGCATGTTTTTCTCTGTGCAGCCTACAATTTTCCAGAAACTTCTAGAACTTCAGTGTCTTTAAGAGTCTTACTTCTGACATGTCTGAATATATTGACATATTTTAGGCAGATATTTTTAGGAAGTCCTGACAGATTAACAGATAATGCATCACTTTTTTCTGAAGAAGGCAGGCTAAAAGTTTAAGAAAAACAACCTTGTTGAAAATTCACCAATACACTTATATTCTGAGGATACTTTTTTGGTCCAGCTGGTCATGACTTTATTGATAAGAGCAATAAAAGTGAAGAATCATTTTCATGCATATATCTAATCTTCAAAAGTATAAAACATCATATCTGGTTGTAAAGTCTTCAGTCGTTTGTTTTTGCAACATTAGTACCATTTAAATATGAACACAGTCTCTGCCCAGAAGGAACTAACAGAATCTTCCATAATGATTAGAGTGTGAAAAATTGCTTGGAGAAAGCATATATTCAGTATGCTGGAGCTTTATTGCAGTGATCGCTGGTTGAAATGAAAGCTGTTTTGAGACCAAGAATTTCCCCCAACAGACAGTGTTGGTAAATGGCACTGTATCTGTGAACTCTAAACTTCTTTAGACTTCCTCTGAGGTACTAAATAAATGCAGACCATTTGTTAGCCCTCTCTCAAGATCTGTTTGATGGCAAGTTTCAGGCATTGCTCTTACGCATTTTTCTTTACTGCTTTACCTCTGTTAATGTAACTATTATTCACAACCCACAAAGGCTGATATCAAGTGTTCTGTGTTACAGAGTTAGTGCTCTTACTATTTCTTACAGCTGTGTTTTCAAAAGATTTCTTAGAATGTTTCCTATCTTTCTCATCTTCTGCAGTGCTTTTGTGTTAACATTTGGTTTTGTTCCTGTCTGGACAGTGTGCAAACATTTTTGCTCATAGCATTGACTTGATGTAGTTTTCTGGGTTGATGGTTGTCAGAAGGTTGCCAGTCAGCGACGCTAGGGTGTCCATCAAGTTTTTGATGGCCTTAATTCTATGCTACCAAACACATACGTCTCCCATGTATAATCCTTATTAATATTGATGATTTCATTGACTCTCTAGGATTTCTTATATGAAGTTTTGCTTCTGTACATGCTAGGAAGTATTTTAGTCTCCACAGCCTTGAGCAGATCAGTTCTTACCTCAACACTAAGCCTCACTGGGATTAAAAAAACTAGACACTTCTGTCCTTACCATACTGAATGTTCTATATATTGCATTAAGTATTCAGTAGGACAGGGAATGGAATTTGTATCTATTTCTCTCCAGGGGAATGCCATAACCATTGAGCTATTGGGTCACTTTAGTTGTGTATTTCTGGCCTAGACAGTACTTAATTGTTTGGGGAAAAAGTCAACATGAAGGACTGAGAGCAACTCCGCTAATCTCCCCTCTGATAACATTGAGAAATAGGGGCAAATGGAATGACAACCTGCTCTTCCAGGGCAAGTCAGACTCCTGTTGTGGGGAGAAATAACCCAAAAATCACGAGACAGGGACTTGTGGGGTGTGTGGTTGATGTCACCCATTGACTTCCAGGTATATAAAGATCCTGTAAGTTCATAAGAGCAAGTATTGGATGCAGACAGCTTGAAGCTACCTCAACTTATTTTAGAAAACAAAATTACCTCTGGCAACAAAATTTTACAGGAGAAATGGTTTTCAGTTTAAGAACCCTTTCTCTCTTTACACTGCGCTGGTGTTCAGGCTTTCAAGAACACAGCTGACACTTTTATTCTTGAACTTTCAGTCTTACGTGATTGAAGAAACTTTCTGTGCAATTTTGCTTTCAAGCTTTCATAAAACAAATCCTAAAACACATTCTTGTGGGGTGTTATTTTCTTTGGAAAAAGAAAAACCCAGTAGGATTACAAATGAAAAAGTCAATAACATTTAGGTTCATTCTGAACCATTATGATACAAAGTTGAATGTAGTTTAGAAAAATTGCTTAGAGAAATTATTTTAAATTTCTGGATGAAGAAAATTCTACAAGGAGAGCCTCTAAGAGTGCACGGGGAAGAAGGGAAATCTACTGAATGTGTAGAAACTGCTGCCATTGCAGGCAGTTCTAGAACCAGACAGGGCTGAAAGTAGGGAAGTACACGTGGGGAGTGTCATGCACGCTTCTTTTATTACTATGCTCTTATCTGCTGTTGATCCCAGCCAGAAGTATGACAGAAGATAAAATGGTCTGACTTGCAAAGGGCACTCTGATGTGTTTTGTTTTGTTTGTTTGTTTGTTTTTCACTTCTGATGGGAGTTACACAGCAGTAGCCTTCAAGCTTGTTTGGATAATTCCTGTAAAAAATCTCTGAAAAACTATATTTCTTTGAGCCTTTCTGAGCCACATTAAATTTTGGTTCAGCTCAGTACAGATTTCTCCAGTCAGGATCTCTGACTAGCAGTCATGAAGAATGACTACTTCTGAATTTCAGCAGCTCTCTGTCATTCTATCTATGTCAGAATTCTTCTTCTACACTAAAGGGAATTCTGAATTTTCAGATTTGGTAACTTTTATGTAATGTATGCCAAGTAGTCACTGAAGACAACACGTGGTATTGTACCTCAAGAATTTTAAACTATGGATTCATCGCCACGTAAATGACTGGGTACAGGTAACCATCTATTAAAACACACTGCATTTAACAGAAGGGTCTAAAACCACAGAAGACTGTTTTCACATTGTGAGTAAACCTTTGGTATGCTAATTTTATATATGCAAGTGACAAAATTGTGATCTACTTTCTCCCCATGGGACACAATGATAATATATAATTCTGTCAGAACAATATGTGTAAATGAGGTCATTTAAACTTCAAGGGTGCTCAGGCACTTTGATATGAGTTTTCACACTATACCAAGTGAAATTTAACTGAAGTATTTTTTTGAACATTGGAAGCAAGTTTAGTACCAATTCTGATTGGAACTACCACCAAGAGTATCTGGAATTTTGGAGTGAGAATGAAAAATCAGGCTAGTGGAAAAGAAATTTTAATCAGAGAACAGACCACTTCTATCAAGAAAGATCCCAGCTTCTCTATTGGATCTAAGAAACATATGATTGCAAGGCAAGTTGGTTCAGCTCACCTATCCACTTGAAAGCTGACACACTAAAAACGTTACTGTCAGACCAAAGAGCTGATCTAATTCACTGTGCAATTGCACAGTGGTTCGATCCAGTGCCAGAGAAGCCTCACCAGCCCTGAGTGGGGTGCGGAGGAAGCTTCCCTTCTGGGGGCATCCTGTAGTTGAACCAGCTGAAATATGAAAAGAAACCGCGCACTTGCCAACCATGCTAGAGGATAAGGCCTGCTTAGCAGGGAAAGCCCAGCTTCCTAAATAGAAGGTTTGTGGCTCTAAACTTAGTTTTCATCAGATTACAATGTATCATCATTGACTCCAAATAGCGGTGTCCATTTCTGTGGGTCTTTTTTTTAATTGTTTTTCCTCCAAGTTTTATTGTAGAATGTGCATACTTAGATCTCATCATCATAAATAGTGTGAATCCATTTATTAATTTATGGTTGCATTAAATAGCATTTAGTTAAGCAGCAAGTAAAAGCAAGTGCAGAAACAAACACAAAGTATACTAAGCCAGAAATACTCAATATCCTTCTAAGCACAAAATTGTGAGATTTCACTTTGAAGTCAGTTAAGGACAATTTTTATCATTCTGTCTACAGAATGTTATTTTATGTGTAAACTAATAAGGATGTAATATTTTCATCCCTGTTTTTTGGAGTCACTGTTGAATCATTACCCATGGCTCTACTAGAAAATCCCAAGTAGTTAATACTTGTCAAATGCCTTTTTTATAGCTCTGACTTGTAAAGTATCTATCCACTTTACCAGAACCAGAAAGGGTAACCTGCAGAAAATAGACTATGACAGCTTGATTATTGATTAAAAAAAAAAAAAAAAAAAGAGGAGGATGATAATAATGAAGGTTAGTTTTACTATTGTCAGTGTCCTTCATAGATCTGTGACAAAACAGGTTTAACACTCAAATATTTAATAGGAAAATCTGGTAGAGAGCTTCATTGCAAATTACATTAGCGTGATATGATTTGATTGTACAGTTGCATTCACAAAACACCTGAGCCATGACACTAATGATTGCATTCTCTGCCCGTTACTGCTAATGTGTATATTAATGAATCTCCTTTCCCTCTGATCACTGCTCTGAAAAGAATAAAGGAAAGATACCATGTTTTCTGGTACAAAACTATTTTTAAAGAGTGAAATTGCATACAAAATCAGTTAATGCATTTGTATTTTTTTACTAACCGTGTCTCAGTAACTAACGCAAAAGCCGTTGTGTATTCTGTAATAAGACTATCTTTAAAAAGAGTAGTTACATATAAAACGTGTTAACGCATTCTTTTTTTTTTTTTTTTTTTACCATCCATATGTCTCAGCAGCTAACATCCATGTCCTTTCACTTTTATATTACATATTTCATGTTTAGAGCTCAGGTAAGAAGCTGTCTTTAATCGGTGCAAAAAAAGAAACTAACTAAAGAATTACACTTCGAACTTTTGCTCTTTGTGAATTGTATGCGGTGCATACAGAGAAAACTGACAGTCTACCTCAGAAAAGGCCAAAGACTGCATAAACTCCCAGATAAAAATGTCTATCACATTCAGCTCAGGTGGTCATTTAAAATGAAGAGGGAAGCTACATCAGCATAACAGTGTGAGGAAGCCCACCTGCAGTTTGTGTGCCTGCACTGCGCTGATTGAGACACTGGGGAACTGAAACTCATTCAGACACAAACACTGAGATTCATCAATTAAATATAAACCATTCAAACAAACACAGTGAAAACAAAGCTTTACGTGGCTAGATTCACATTTTGCTGCATGTTTTCTCCATGATTGCTTCTCTTTACTGAGAAGAATAAGCACTTATGACTGGGAAAACCTGGAGCTAGAAAAACATTTTTGAAATCATTTATAAGAACTGTTGAAATTCATGCTCCTGTCTGTCAACAGCACAGAAAAGGCACCAAAGCAAAACTGACTCATATCTACTGTGATTCTTTTTTATTTAATGCTGCAGTTGAAGGGGCTAGGGAAGTATTGAAAAATTCTGTAGCATTTAACAGATGATAGGATGCATAACTAACTAAAATCAGAGTAGTCAGAATATTTTTAATGTATTCATTGTCGTAATAATATCACTAACTCCATATTTATATCATTTTTATTATTGGCTTACATTTCAGAAATGCAAAAACATATTTCAGGCTTATTCTCACGTTTTGGAAACGTCTAAGCATTGTGTAACAGATATTTTTATGTAATCATGATCTATGGCAAATTGAAACAATTACTAATATGAAGCTGGATATGACTGTGAGGTATTTTGAAATGAAGATCATTTTGCCAAAATGATATTTTTAAAAAGTGTTTTGCATGACATAAAACAATGTAATTCTTGTGTCTATAAAACAAATGGCTATTCTTTTTAAATTCTCTTTGCTGGTTTCCCGGCCCCTGCAGCAATTTTATTAGTCTGTAACACATTGCTCCCAGGATAGCACCAGATGGATCTGAATATATGATGGCTTTTTAACAATAGTCTGTCATCAGTGACTGCTCCTCTAAGTGCTCTTTCCTTCACTCAAAAGTTAAATGGACTCTTAAAGCATGAGAAAGAATACATATGCATCTGTTACTATGTGAGCATTATTAAGATAGAACATGCTAAGAATCAAATAAATTACAGTAAATCACATGAATACAGTTGTTTGCTTAAATCTAAGAGGACACAGATTTCTTTTTTAATGCACTATGGACATCTGCCCACACTATAGTATGTGTCTTTACTGCTTTTCTGTCATAGACAGTTTTTGCCATTACATTTAGCAGCAATGAATAGCCACAGTAGTTGTTTCACTATGCATTAAACTATCTGTCATATATGAAAGCTGGCAATTTATCCACCTGAACCAAAGAACTGCTTGCCTCTCTGCACAGATGTGCATGCAAAATAAGCTATCTTCACTTACCAAGCTTGATCTCCTAGCAGGAGGAGAGTGGTCTTTTGCCAAAACAGAAATGAAAATGAATTTCAAGGCTCCAGTAGGGATAACTTTACATCTCTTTTGTCTTAAATTATATTAGTGGAAATACCTACTAATTTATTTGAAGAAGCTTTTTGAATTGAAGCCCAGAAAGATCACCTGCTTAAATATGTATTTTTTGATACAACAAATGCACTGCATTTTGGAGATACTGAAATTTCACACAGAAGACACTGTTAGTTGAACATCTTGCTTGCCTCCTCCCATTTTTCTGCTAACAGAAATAGTAATATTTCTGCCCACACATGCAATGCTAAACAGTTTATCAAAACGCAAGGAGCAGGTGCAGTACCTGGTGGCATAATTTTTCAGGATAAATAAATAGTGGGGCCTGATGGGACAAGTTTCATCATTTCAGAGTACTATCTAATATCTAAGGCTGGCTTCATTTCCAAAGGATATATTGTCTCATGCTAAGGAATCCTCTTATTTAAAGAAACCTACAGAGAGGCAAGGAATATTTTAGGATATACTTTTACTGCAATGGCTACTAGGATACGGGTAGAATGAGAGTCTCTTCTTTACACAAGAATAAACTAACTCCCTTGTTATTTAAAAATATGCTCCTTCTCAAACTGTACCTTTATGGTACCATAGAGGTATCTCGGATAAATATACAAAATCCTCATTTGCTGTTTCTTTGGTATATGACAGAGGCAAATCTGGTCTGGATGTGCACCCTAGATCTGGAGTTGTGCTAGAAACATCAACTGCTATCGTTCCCCAGCCCAGCTCAGTCCATAGAAGTAAATCAAGCTGATCTCTATGGTTTGTAGTGAACCAATTTGGGTTTGGTTTGGTTTGTTTTTTTCCCCAAAGCATATTTTTACTGAATAAAAAAAGAGTTCTCACTTTTTTTTTCTGCAGATTCTCCCTGTTTCCATTTAAAAATTGTTACACAAAGCCAGCCGATTCCAGGAATTCTGGTTGGAGAAACTACTAAGTCAAAACCATCAAACATTCCCTTAGCCCTCATGATCTCTCATCAGAGCCTTCCCTCTAAATCAGTTTGGGAGATCAGATGAACCCTGCAGTGTGCTCTGGCACTGGAAAATGTGTTCTGTTCACCACCCCAGAACCCAAATCAGTTTATACAAACCAATTTATAGTCTGGTAAAGGTCATGAGAAGTGATCTGCCAACTGAGTGAGTTAATTCTCCTCTAATACTACTTTCCAACAAAATGTTTCCTATTCTACCAAGGAAATAAATTAATGGCTAAGGAGATGACCCACCAGGTAGTCGTTAGTTTCAGTGTATTCTGCATTGTTCTTCTACTTTGTGGTCTCACAGTTGTGGAGTACTTTACGTAAGTAATTTTTTAAATTCATCCGACAGACTCATATCAAATGTTACAAGAAAAAGGAGACTTGACTAGGAATACATTTTGATCTGATTTATAACAGAGTGCTTGAAGAATTATGAGAGGAGTTTAAAGTGGCTTGATGTAAATCTCTATTGAAAAGTATTTACAGCTGGACTTGATTTTCTGTTGGGGTTTTTCCATTGCACTATTGCCTTTGATCCTAGGTATTAGCACTGAGTTTCTCTGAATATGTCATTTAAATTTTAAAATAATAAGACTGTCAAGTCTGAAAGAATTCTTTTGCAGAGTATCTTAAATTTGACTTTTTATGAGAATTACTTATATGGAAGTGACAGATAATAAATGACTTGTGCTGTATTTTTATTAGGCTTTAAAAAGCTGAAATATATTGGTAGCTTAAAAAAGTATTTCTTAAAACTAAAGGGTGAGCAGGTCCATTTACTGTGCTGGCAGTGCACTGTGTTATCACACTTGGGAGGGCTGGAAGTGACCTTGGGATTCTCACACAGTTCTCCACTGGGAGCCAGTTCTGCGCTACCCTTAGCGCCATGGTTTTTACATCAGATTTATGGACATGTTAATAAAAAGTAAGTACTCCTGGTGTAATGTACTGGCTTTGGTTGTATGAAGGAGGGCCACATAGATCAGTGGGAGTCTTCTTGCAATGGATCTGTGGGATCAGATCCATCTCTAGGGATAGGGAATTACCTTCAGCATTTAGAAGTCATAAGCTACTTGCAAAGATTATGAGGCTGAGAGAGAAAGGACAGGCTTTGAATTTGCATGTACTCCAAAAGAAGAATAAAGCGTATTTCGCAACCTCTACAACTCCTTAGTTATCACAGATGTAGTTGAAACGGTGTGGTGTTACTGATGCCATGGAAAAAAAATCCGTTCAAGAGTAACTGGCAACAGAGTAGCTAAGGTAAAAAGTAATTTGTGAAAAGTTAAGAGCATTCCTCAAGTAACAACTAACAGTGTTTCTTTTGACTTCTAGACATTTCTGTCTAGCAGTTTTCATGGAGCTGATCAAGACATATTTCCAATATATATGCACTCTTTTCATTGAGATGTTTCCCAGACTAGTGTCAAAAGTTTAATTTTCCATTCAAAATAACACATTAGTATTATTCACTAGATAATAATGAACATGTTAATAAATTAAAAAAAAACATTTTGCAGATAATTGGTAAAATAAGATAGAGGTTTAAATCATCGAGACTGTGAAAGGTTCATTTAGGTCTACAGTTCTGTATATGATAATATTCTTTGCAAATAAATAAGTCTCATCTTTCAAAGGCCATCAGGTAAATAGTTAGTGAGAAGTACAACTTTAATTACTTTTTAAAACAATGCTCAAATTTTTAAATTCTAAAGGCAACCTTTGGTATCATCTTTCTAATTACAGTCATTGGTGGTATGTCATTATAAAAATGCCAGTCTCTTAATCTGCCCCTTTTTTGTGTTCTGTTTCACAGCTGATCACATGATTTTCTTCATTGTTAGTCAGCCCAGATAAGAAAAATTGGCTTACATCCCTTATTGATTCTGCATTAATACAGCACTAGAAATGCCCTCGGCAGTTTCACAATTTGGTCTTCTGTTGTTGTTGGCAACCACATAAGATCAGCCTCTGAAACACTATCAAAATTTCTTATGCTTATTCTGATCTCTTTCTTTTCTTCATAATTCATATTGCTTTCGCAAAACTTATTTTCTGATGTTTTGCAATAATTGTCTCATTATGTCAACACAACTATAAAGTGCTTTATTGCTAGTGATGTGAGAAGAACCATATCTAACTTCATGTTTCCAGGAAGTATTGGTAATGAGCAATTGGGGGAGGAGCGGGGAAGGAGGTGAAGCCTGTCAGCTTTAATTTAATCTTTCTAATGGAATCTATAGAATGGTAGGGCTTATGTACCATGGCCTGCAATAGCCACTAAAACAGAGCTGTTTCCTCTAGTTGTACTTGATTTATTATTAGTAATTTAGGATCAGGAGAAAGTGGTACCTTCTAGAGTTTTTGAGATTATCCTGGAATAAACAAGGTAATGACTTCTCTAAGCCACTGTAAAGGATCAAGCTGACAAATCAACTAAGGACCTGAAAGTGGGCTTTGGAGAGACTCTGGGCATGTAAGCTAAGAATACCTTATTGAAATAGAAAGGAGTAAAATGCTTCTTTGTTGTTTTATTTGTTTTGCTTTGTTGTTGTTGTTGGTTTTGTTTGGGTTTTTTTCCATTTTCTAGCTTAGAGCCAGAAGGTTAAAAGCTGTAAACATTTAGAGATCAGTAATACAAAGATTCTTGCTACAGAAAATCTTGGTAAGGACCGAATCAGGTGCCAAAAGTTACCTGTGATGATAAGGCTGGGGAAATGCCATGGTCTGGAAAGCTCTTGATTGAAGACCTTAGAAGGAAGATGTTTCTGAATAAAGTATCTTAGAGAAATTTGGAGAGAACTGAAAGGAAGGAATTGAAGTTCCAGTTGTAATGAGAGACAGTCAATGTCGTGGGGTTTGCAATTTTTCAACAGTGCAAAATAGGACTGGGAGATAAAAGTAACACATATATATTTTACATTAGTCTGGTGTTTGTGTGGTAGGGAGCTCTTTGAAAATACCAATATATGATCATGATGTATGTTCTAAATTCATGTAACCAGTAATATGAGAGTAAATTTAATGCTCTAAGTTTGTATAATTTCTTTTTCCTAGAGCTCTTCAACCTTTTCAGTCTTAAAAAATATTGGAGGATTCAATGGAGTTGCAAAAGAAGGAAAAAAAAAAAGACAGAAAATCTATTTTGATGCCTGCCAATCATTACCATGCAGTGTTCTATTGTGGCTTCACACATGAAATTTTTGACTTTTAGAAATAAAGTTGCTGTGGTGAAGAATTATAAGGAGAGAGCATGGTATTTTCCCCAGTAGAAGGCAGTTAAGTACAAGGTTTGACATTTTCTTCTTTGTTACTTATAAGGTAGCTTTTTGCTCTAAATTCAGAGATTGTCATTGCCTTATAAATTTTTGTTGCATTAATTCCTGTGAGTCAGTAATTTCAAGGAGAACAGTGAAGGTAAACAAATACGTGCTTGTCCCAAAAGTGAAAGAATGAACTGGAGAGAAAGAACCAGACACTAGAAACCTGTAACTACTTGATGTTTAAACTTGCATCTTATTTTGCCTTTTATACTGCATAGCTCTTACCAACATAATACGTCCACTTTTGATTTCTGGCCCTACTTCGCTCAGTATTATCCCTATTGCTCTTTCATTTTCTGAAAATTTAATTCTAAGAACCTCTTCATTCCTCAGCATCTGTCCGTGCAAAGTGGCTGTCAGTAACAAGCGCTCACTTTCATTTCAAATCATTCCATGCTGCACCTCCACCTTCCCCTCGATACCATTGTTTCAATTCCCTCTCTCCATCAGCATTGCTGAAACAGAAGGAAATAAAACACAGAGGCAGATTTAGGATTTTCTTCTACTATGTTCTTCTTGATCTTTTCTGTTTCTTTCTTCCAAATATCCTAACTTTGTGTTGAACAGCCAGAACAGTGGAGTAATCTTCTTTAAAAAAATAAATGAAAACTAATAGACACTCTGAACTAGCTACTGGGCAGGCAAAGTAGGTTTCAGCGCTTTGTGCTAGAGCAGATTTGCACTATATTTGTACTGTATTGAGTCCACCTTTAGAGTTTTTATTGCCTGTTTGGAAGGGTCTAAATGCATTTCTTCCCTTGGTGAATACAAGTAGGCTCATTAATCTGACGTTTTTTCTTCTTGCCCCCTCCTCTCTCATTTTCTGTATCAGTCACTAGTAACACCAGGATGTTGCCCCAGTGAGCTGTTGTCCATGCTTGTCCTGTGCGCGTGCTAAAACTCCTACTGTAAAACTGCAAATATTTTTCTTCTATTGCAACACTTTCTATTTACTGCTATATTGACAGGGATCTCGTTGCTTGAAGAAGTGCAGGGTTTAGGATCCACTTTACAGTATTGTATTTTGCCTAGGATCAGATAATCGTATTAGCATATTACCTGCTATAGCAGAGAACTAGGGTTTTGTCAAAACATTTATACTATAGGAGAGAATTAGGAGTTCATTAAAACCTTTAATCTTACCTTTATTTTTCAGTGGCATATAAAGTAATGTTCTGAATTAGCTGTCTTTCTCAGCTAGACAGCTATCTAATGTTTACACATATGTCTGGTGTTACTCAACATTGCCTAGCATAATAAGACATAGGCACCCTTTGAAATTACAGATCTGTGCTAAAATTCTGATGTGAAACTGCACCAAAGAGAATAAACCAAACACTCCCTTTTCCTCTTCTCTCATAGAAGACAGTATCAATATTCAGGCTCCCAGCATCATCAACAGTTATGAGAATTTTTCAGAAAAATGATACTTCTTCCTAAATCTCTCGGACTGAATGGCGATAGAAGCTAAAAAAATGAGTGGGAATGAAGAGCTCCTTAAGCGCTCGCTCTCCCTTCTAAATCCCCCTCAACCTCTTACAAACTTGTTTGATCATTCATTACAAGTCAGAAACATCACAAACTTTCATCTCCAGGTCATAAACAAATTAAGCTCTACAAACATGTAGGTGGGATTCAACATTGCTTATTATAATGTCACCTTTTTCCACTTTAAATTCCTAAACTCACTCTGTTCTTGAACTTGCTAGACTACTTCATCCAAAGAGGCAAACTAAATTCCGGGTACGTTTTCTGCATGGATAACTAGTGGCGTTTTGAGTGCTAAATTAGTATTTTCCTTTGTAATTAAATATCTTAATTCCATTTATGCATTCAATGAAAACTGAAAAAAGTCATTTAGAATCAACACGTTGGACGGGGCTTTGAGCAACCTGATCTAGTGAAAGATGTCCCTGCCCATGGCAGGGAGTTGGGACTAGATGATCTTTAAAGGTCCCTTCCAGCCCAAACTCTTCTATGATTCTATGATTAACAGCATTTTCTTTAGAATTATTATATACTCTTGCATAATAAATTTACTAGCCTTATGTTCCTTCACTGAAGTTTCATGTAAATAGAACAATCTAATTCAGAAGCAGGCGAAAATGGAAGCATATGTATACCATTGTGTAAGTATCATCCTCAAAGAACAGAACAGATCCTCTTCTGTATAATTCTACTCTTATCAAAGTGTGACATGAATCCCTACAGGACTACTTTCCCTTTGGCTTTTCTCTTCCTCAATAGTTTCTCGGGTTATTCCATTGATTCCTTCCAACTTTTATAGAGGGCAGAATACTCCATTTAATAGCGCCTTTTTTTTTTTTTTTCTTTCCCTATCTGTTTCTCTGGCTATCTAATTTAAGAAGAGGGAAAGAAAGATTCCCATCCACCCTCCCTGCAAGCAAGAACAGTGTTCTTACGAAGAAATTTTGGACTCAAAGATGAGAGTCCAGTGAGTTACTAAATCTTCTAGCTATCTGTATTTCTTAAATAGCCTTTTACCTTATAGTAAAAGAATCTCTGAACCCAACAGAATAATACTCTGTAACTATACACTTGCAGTTGTTCACTGAGAAGAGCTACATCTCCAAGAGGCCTTCTTAATTTTCGTGTTTGAATAAGTTCAATTTATGCTCTGGTGTTTGGTTATAACTCACATTTTATTTAAATCTGCATTGGGTAAGTCTGGTAAGATCTGGAAGCTGTACTTATCTAACGATGCTTAATGGCACACAAATCTGCTGGATCATGAAAACTCCCTGAGTTTGCATTTGCAAAGCTCCATATTGTATGCATCCACCTTCTAATTGCTGCAAAAATGTGGATTAGATATTCTACTGCTACAAACTGTATTTGGGAACAATGTAGTTTTTCCTTAGAGAGAATCTATTGCATTTTTGTTCTTGAGGATATTAAAGGTCTCTAATGATCTCTGAAAAGTAATACAGGGCAGCTAATTATCTCCTTGAAATAGTCTCATTTCAGCTTTGTTGAAGTACATGGAGTTTTTACTATTACCAGTAAGAGGACAGGGAAAAGACATCCAAGATGTTGCCCAAGAGAAACGCATTTTTACTAGTGCTCTTCAGTCAACTGCTTTGATTATATGAGGAAATTTTCCCTGCAGGTAAATTATTTATTATTACAGAGGAAGAAACGGCCCTTTGTAGCATCCTGTAAATCAGGAGAGAGATCTCGTCTGATTTTTAGGATGACTATTTGTGTATGAGACTGACTATTGGGTCCTGAACACTTGCAAAAAAAAAAAAAAGAAAAAAAACAAAGCCAAAAAAACCAAACAACCAAACAAAAAAGAGGTTGAAAATTCAGGGAAGGGAAAGATGGACATATGAAACTCATTTACATAGACTCTTACCTTCTTTTAGTGCTTTACCTCACCTTACCTAACTTTGTGTGTTTAAAGCAGGCAACCTGCCATTTCTCTGCTCCATTCTAAAATCATACACAAATCCTGTCAACTAAACTAATCCCATAGAAGCTAAATTAACATTGACCCTTCCTTGGCCTCAACCAACAGAAGCCCATCAAGTAGCATGTGAACTACCTTTATCAAGGATGAGTTCTTTATTTTCCAGACTTTTGTGTCTCATGCCTAATCTTTTGTCTTCAGCATCAATATATTTCCTTTACTTTATTGTCTCCATTTGGAAAAAAATACCCCAAAGAGCTACTGTATACAGTAGGTATTTTACACATCCATGAGAATTGAACAAGTAGAAGGTAGTAAGTGAAGCCCTCTGGAGGCCATTGAAATTTGGCTGCTGGTGATATCTTTTAGGATACCACCAAGCCACCAGTATACAGTGCACATGAAATGAAGACAAATTTCCCTTCGCTTTCTCTGCCATTTTTCATTCATTGTGTCTTTAGGAAAAGACAGTGAGAAAAAGTGAGAAGATAGTTCTGACAGATAAGAATTAAGGTGAGCACCACCAAGAAGTCATTTTTTGTTCTACCCTTTGAGTAAACTTGCTTGCTTTAGAAATAAAACTTTTGGTTTCTCTGTCCTTTCACAAATTTTGACTGTAGCATCAGATACCAATTTGTTTCTGGAGCTTTTTTCCTTTAAAACAAAAAGCTGACATCTTTTAACTGGCAGCAGAGAGTCAGAATGAATCAAAGTTTATTCTATACATGACAGTAATAGCTAGTATTACTGTTACATTAAAATTTACCCAGATTTAATACCTAATATCTGATACTACCTGATTATTACAGAACGAAAAGTATATGTTACCTCATGTGAGTAAATTAATATAATTCTTATTAAAATCTTGCTAGTATTATGTAAAGTAGCTGCATGAGGTGTTTAGTCATCAGAGTTAGGAACAGAAATAATCTAATAAATGTCACTGCAAGGAACCAGATTTTTCTTTTCTTCTTTTCCTTTTTCTCAAACTGAGTCTCATTATAACAAGTTTGAGTTTGATAATGCTCTTAGAGATGCCATCAGGAATACATCCCAATTTGTCCTGTAAAACTGGCTAATATACATTTGCATGCAAAATGCAGAAGCAGATCTTACAAGATACACACATCCAAGAATAGGGTAGATAGCACTTAGTGTTACATGCATTATTTATGGCTTTCATTTGGCTTCTAATCTGTGTAGATTTTGTGAATTGTTCTGGGCTGATATCTCTGGAGCATCTAGTTTGCTTTATATGCAGAAAACAGAAGAGCTGCAGAGCAGCAGTGTGTGGGGAGAGGAACGTTCTTAAGTTTTTCAGGATCAAGGGATAAATTAGGAATATAATGAAGCATTTGACCTCTAAGTAACAAGAGACAATTTGGTCCAAATGGGATGAAAATTTTTGTACAGAAACACTACCTCTTCTTGCTGAGAAATAAAGCACTGTACATTAGAGGCTTGATCCAGTCAGTCTTTAAAGAGATTTTAGGACATTTATGGTGTGATCTTGAAGATGGCCCCTGTGGTTTTGTACTTTTGTGGCATCTAGCTAGTAGTCAGGCTCCAAGAGCTGCTTTCACTTGGGCTGCATTGTTCTGGTTTTTATTCCACGTGAGCTATTACATGTCATAAAGTCACAACCTTTTTCTCACGCCAAACATATCTGTTCTTAGTCAAGCATGTCCTCAATCCCGTCTTGTAATTAAGCTATTTAATGACCCTAAAGACTATTTGAAAACCCTAAATCATAGGTATGCCCTTGATTTAACATAATTGAAAAATAAAAGTAAATTACTTTCCCTCAAAATCTCATGCCTTATTTTGAAGCTGGCCTTAAATACTGTTTAGAGGTAAGGAAATGAAATGGAAAATTCTGCAATCCCTTTTAGCATCTCTGGCAGTCTTCCAAACACAAAGCCCAAAGCCAAATATTCGTTTTAACCATATTTTGTTTGGAAAAGATGCTTTAAGCAAATTAATTCAGTTTAACTCTGGAACGCTTTAATAATGTGTGGCTGCTGATGTTGATTAGAATAAATATTGTGCATTTGAAACATAATAGTCTTGTCTGTCCCAACACGTAGTTACTATACACTTATAAAAGGATGGAGTGGACTGACTCCAGTACGAAGAAACTTTAATAACTGCTGGGATTCCAGCATTAATGTAAAGCGTTCAATTTCTATCTCTTTCTGATTATTCTCCATCATGATTATGTAAACTTTTTTTACTTCTGAGAAATTCAGTCAGAATTTATTTAGATTCATCAAAATCCATGTCCAGAAGTTGAATTTAAGAAGGGAAACGTCTCAGAGCAAAACTACCCTCTCTCATCCACTCTGTACAGATGGCAGGTCAGATCTCTTTGATTTTCACCATCACTTTGCAGAATTGTCTCTCATGCAGGCATGTATTTGACAGACAATTTAGCACATGTAACGTCTTCTAGTGAGAGAATCTTACGTTATGAGAATCCTTAATCTAATTTTGAGAAGGCTTTTAACAACAAAAGGTTTTAGAAAGTTGCAGAAAATCATTGTTATCACTATGCAACTCCATTTTTGAAACTGAGTTGAAGTATGGCTTCTCCTTCAGTGGTGACCATGCTGTCCCTCTCCTGGCCGTCTACTGCACACATATGGACACCTGGGCTGAATCCTTGCAGTTGGGCATTCACCTAAATCAGTACCCACCTATGAAGTGAAATCTGGAGTTCTATAGCCTTGTCTATCACCCTTTTCTAAGCTTTTCTCTGTCCATTGGGGTATGAAATCACTATTTTGATTTGCCTTAGACATCACTCCATGTAAATCATGCTCTAAAATATCAAATTACTCACTGAGGTCAACCCCTTTTGCCCCAGACAGGGTCAAACTCTAGCCCCTCTATTGAAACTTAAACAGTGAAATGAAGACAGTAATGTGAATGCCACTTACCTCTAGCAGGTAATTAATATGCAGGTCCAAAAGACATCTGAAAGGAAGATCCCCTCTTTTTTTTCCCCTTTTATTTCCATTAAATTTTCAGCTATGAATATTGATAAGATTTACTCCATTTACAGCAATAAATATCACAAACAGCAGGCCTGCAGTTACAGCTGGACAGCTGAAACCCTGGCAAATGCCCTTTTCACTTCTCTGAACAAAAGATATATATAATATACATGGCCACAGTACATCCTGCAAGATTTTTATGCCTGGCTAAGTTCTTTCTGAGGATTGCTTAGCTAACTCTTCCAGTGCTCTCATCATCAGATTGGCCAGCTGTGACCCACAGGTACTTTTATGGAAATTAATAATTGCTATCTAAGTAATATGAGGACAACTTTATTCCATTCCACAAGAATATGTAACAGGAAAGGCAAATTAAGTAATCTGTTACGGTAGGTAGAGAGTCCAGTTTTTGTTTGAATATTATATTCAAACTTTATCTATAAAGGTTCCCTTTTAAGATTTGTCTAGAAATTAAATTATTTGTGATCTTTCAAAACAGAAGATGCAAATGTAATGTTAATAATTTGGGACAAACCATTCTGTCACGGTTTTTTTGCTTTCATGTAAATATGCTTACGAATAAAATCCAGTGCAAGTGAAAACCGCTGTTTGAACATGGTATGTTTTGAACATGCCAATATACTTGAACATATTGGTTTTAAAAGATTTTTCCATAATTGGTCAGCAGGTCTTTAAGGAAGTCCTTTTCTGCAGGAAACAATGTCAGTCAGCTGAGGATACCATAAAACCAGTAATGCTATCAGGACAAAGTAGGGCTCTTATCTCAAAGGGATTGATTGATTGATAGTAATTTCATGGAAACAGTTATTTTTAGAAATTCAAATTAGTTTCCATTAAAGCTACTGCTTTTAATTATAAAAAAAATACATTTTCTGAAATTGAACTCTTAAAGTGAGATTTAATAAGGTGAATACTGAAACTCAGAAATAGCTTGAAAAATTCAGTTCACTTTAAAACTTTTATGTTGTTCTGATTTGAATAGACTTTTCCCTTTGAAAGTCAAGCTAATATTTTGACCAACAATAGTTTACATCTTTAAATGACCAAGAATGAAATATAATTTCAAAGACAATTGGAGAAATGTATTTACATGAATTTGTTTTGCATTCTGAAATTTTTTAAAATAATTTGTCTAAAATTTGGTTTTAGAAAGACGTTTGGAATGTAAAGATGATAAAATTCTTTCCTGAACCACTCTACATGTAATGATAGAGCCTTGAAAAGGCAGAATTAAGAAATAATGGTTTTTATTTTTTACTCATCAAAGACTGTTTGAAGCACTAATTCATACCAATCTTCCGTATGATTGTCTGAAACCCTGTTTATTCAAGCAGTTTTCAGTTATCCACATGTTTTAATTTTAAACAAAAAACTTTATCTGCTTTTGAAAGCACTTTGTTGCACTCTTGTCTTCCCAAAGATATTTGTGCAATGGCTTTTTAGTTTCTGCTGTCTTTTTATGAAAAGAAATTTCAAAGTTGTGTCTGTGTGTGGATAAATGAAACACACAGGTGCACAGAATATCCAAAAGGTGGTTCTATGCTCACCCAGGATGTAAACCTCACTTTTGGAATTAGCTAGCTGGTGCCAAGAAAGAAACACAGTATTAAACTCAGTACAATTTTATATTAAGGTTTCAGTTTTAAGATTTAATATATTAAATTTAAATTGTCATTACTAATACAGATTTTAAAAAACAACGAAGCAGCTCATAATCAAAACCAGGAAACTTGTACAACTGGGATACTCTTCGGGTCTCAAACAGAATCTGAGATGCAGAATACCAGCGATTCACTGTGGGTTGCATCAGGTTGTCAGGGTTTTGAGGGCTTGTTTATGGAAAGTGGGGGTGGATGCTTGTGCCCACCCACGTGTCTGTATACATACTTTTTTTCCTATTTCCATCTCATTATTCCATTTGCATGAAATATTTTAACATTTTTTGTGGGCTTTGGTTTTGAATTAAGAATTAATTTTTAAATTTAAGATTTTTTTTTTTTTGATAAAGCTGCTTAGTTTTAATGTACTTTTTGAATTCTACTGCCAAACCCATGTTATTCAAATGCAATAAAAAGGTAATTTACAACTTGATTATTATTGTTTATGACTTCAGTACTCAGTTTTAAAGGGCACGGTGTCACTGTAACCATATAACGATTGCTAACAGATTTAGCAACTGTCATTGCAAACAGTAACAGAATAGTACTCTGCAAGGTGCTTGAGTGTTCAATTGGAAAGGTTGTTATATAATCTTGAAAAAACATTGGGTTTCTTGATTGCCTAATATGTCAACTGATTTGTTAGCTACTGGAAGAAAATAAAAAAGTTCTGTATGTTTTCTGCTGAAGGAAACGTTAATAGGCATTTTGCTAACACAGACAAGTCAAAGTGAACAGAAATTTCAAAACATATGTTTATAGAAGAAAAAGATCAGAAAGCTTTAACAAAAAATAATTTTAAAAAAATCACCTCCTTTCTTTTTGCTGATGTAATTCTTATAATGTACTGATCAGAGTGTAAAAAGCCTGAGGAAAAATGAAACAAGTGTATGCTGTCCACAGATGAGTCAGTATAGAGAGCATTTTAGGAGTTTATGAATATTTCTGTCAAATAGAGGCCAAAAAAAAAAAAGGTGAAATGAAAGATGCTTATTTGATTTTTTTTTTTTTTTTTTTTTTTTTTTCCTAATTCACTCATTAGGCCACATGCAATGATGAAGTTTGTCACTAGATTCAGTGACAACAGGTTTTGGCCAAAGTAAATCAAAAAGAGTACGCAAAGTGTTTTTATACTGTTGCAGGTATCAAGATGCAGACAGAAAACAGAGATGCCATTGATTCACTTTTTGTGGACTTCCAAAAGTTATTTGATGAGCAAAAGTTCTTAAAGATATTAAGCTGCTGTGACACAGTGGGAATCTTTTCCCATGGAGGAAAAAAAATATTTGGAAGTTAAATAGTAAGTAAATTTTCAGTATTCATTGTGGAGGAAGTGACTACAAGTTTCCATGGAGAGAGCCTATATTGGATCCATATTCCAAAAATCACTTGGAATAAAGGTGTGAATAGTGAGAAGACAAAAGTTTTCTGATGATACTATGAATGTAAAGGCAATGCCCCATTGTGAGGTGCTGTATAACTTTGTGCTACAGGATATAAAATTCAGATTCAGTGGATATGAAACACATAACTGGTTGAAGAAGAACCTTCTTTTGCTTTCTTTAACATGAAATTTTATTTTTTTGTTGCATCTAAAAGTAATTTGGAAGATTGCTGACTATTTCAATCTGTCATTGACATAATATTTAAGATCTTCAATTGGCTGAATGGGAATTTTTAATCAAGAAATGTAAACAAACCAACTGATCAAGAAAAGGACAGATAAAATTTAATGTTGATAGTGGAAAAAAAGCTATTCTAACTTTACGTATACAATAAAGAGTATTTTTATACTTGCCATTCACCAATTAATTATCATACAACTGTGAAAATACTTACTAAATGCCAAGGCCAAATAAATATAAATCAAACCCTAGGAAAGAAAGAGAGAACAAGATACGGAATATTATTATTATTACTACTACTACTACTACTGCTATGCCATGGTGCCAGGCCACAAATGTGCCCAGTTTTGTTTCTTGGGCTCCTACTCCTCTTCTCCAAAATCTCAGAGAAACCTAAGAGAACTAGTACTTTAGGACAAGCACAAATGTGCCTTTTTTTTTCCTGTACAAAGAGTGGCCCCATGTTCTGCAGCTCTCATGGTTTAAGGAGAATCTTACATGAAGGGGTAGAAGGGGTTAAAAGAGAAGAGTGGATAGTCTATATTCATAGAAAAATTTTGAGGGAAAAGTTTTGGAGAAAATGTCAGGAATTGCATAAAACTTTTTTAATATAACAATTCACTTTTCTGAGCCTTGCCCTATTCATTACAAAAAGGAATAGGGCAAAGAATACGATGAACAATTGTGGAACTTCTGTTTTCTAGAGGAAGTTACAGATACTGTTTGATTGAATTCTGTAGAAAAAATTATGATAAACAGATTGTAAATAGGCTGGTTTAAATGTCTCTCTTTACAGCACTGATCTAGAATCTGGGCCAAGCCACAGGTGAAATCCTCTCAGAGTCTTTGGCAGCAAAATTTAGTTTAAGAAGTTTTCACTTCCTTATGTCGTCTTTTCCTACTTCAGTGTCTGCTTCCTGACCTATCATTATTTTATTAAGCCTTTTTTTGTTTTCTTTTTAACTAAGACTTCACACAAGTGAAGGATATTACACATATCTATCTAATACTTACTTGCTAGAGACTTGGTTAAAAGTCACACTCTGTACCACATAAAAACAGTTGAGTACTGTGAGAGAAAGGTAGGAGATAAGAATGATCCAATACAGCTATCTGTAAACCAATTGTGAAGTTCTTATATTTGTAACATAGAAAAGAAAAAAATACCAGCTGGATTTTATTTCCATTTTTGTCCTAATGTTGATAAATTGGGAAATAGATTTGTTTGTTTCTTTGTTTTGGTTAATAGTGCTTCCCCATTTCTAAGCTTGCAGTGCAGTAAAGTCTCATCACTTCTGTTTTTCCAGGCATCAAACATTGTGTCTCCAATCATCAAGCCCATAATACAGAGGAATCTAGACAAGCTGGCACTATACGGATCTGAAGTTCAGTCATTATGAAGCAGCTTGAGGGATCAGAATTTTATGGGTAAATATTGCTTTCAAATCTTGAGAAGATCTATGTTAATCAAGCACAAAGTGCGATTATTGCTGTTTTCTATGAATGATCTCTCTGTGGCTGAGTTCTTGTGGTCCATCCTATTAATGAGATACCACAGGTACGAGTACGTGTAGACTGTGCTGCTGACTGCTAAATGTTGACAGACTACAAGGCATGCAGGTTAGAGCTGTTGGGCATTTATGGTAATATAAAGGGGGAAATTAGGTAGGTTCAGAGTCCTAATGGCAAGAAATGTTGGAAACGACCAACTAAATGGGGGATTACAAACTGCAAAGGTTGGTGATGCATCCTACCTGGTGAAATACCAGTAACAAAGAGCAGGGTTTTATCAGATGGTGCAGCAGTCATCTCAGTGACTGAATACAGTGAGAAAAGGGCTTGACTTACAGGCTAGTAGACAAAGACAGCAAGCATAGGCAGTGTGTGAAACTATTTTAGAAAAGTGAAAAGTGTGTAGTAGGTGTAAAGAGCAGTTTATTTTAGGAACACAGAGGGTGAGAAAATTTATTTAGCAAATCCCAAAAAGAATCTTGTGCTGTCAAGCAGTAAAAATTGAAAAACACTTTATAGAGTTTTTAATTTACAAAAATGTTTGTATGCAGTGCTCCAGGCACACTTATAATCCTCTTCTTTAGCACATATAAAAATATAAGTTGACCCAGTGTCAACATCTACCAGTCTGTTAGAAATGGGAGAAGTGATCAGCACTTCTGACTCTGGTATGGCAGCACTTCTGTTTGCATGGGCTTGTCCATTAAAAATCCATATATAATGTAACTTCCTTGTACATTCTACCTCCCTGATATGTAGCCCCTCTTCACATAAAACTTCAGGTTGAATCATCTGCAATTTTAAGAATACCCTCAAATTGCCTTATTTTTTCATATAATTGTGACTATTAAATACTGAATAGAGTTATGGAAAAAAAAAAGTCACAGGAGAGTGTTAACTTATCTTTTTTTATTCTCAACACAAGTACTTGTGTGCAAAAAATAACAATAATCATAGCTCAACTGGAGTGTCATAAATTTTCTGGCGAAACAGTTGGGAAGGGTACATACTCCAGTTTAGGGAGATTTTAATGAAAAATGATATACCCAGAGCAATTTCTCCTCTATAATGAGGGAACTTTCAATTTCCATTGATCTCAGCTGTAGATGTATCACATAAGAATCTTGTAAGTAATGAGATTTAAAGCATTAAGCTTAAGTTGACATTTTCTCTCTTAAATTTAGCTGTAACTTGTCACCCTATTTATATACTTCACAAAGCACTAGGCAGCTTTGCATAAGACTATTCCCAGTAGGAAATCATAGAAAACTCCATCTTCCAAACACTGTCTTACGGAAATCACAAAAAATGCAGTGTGTAAAAATAATTTTAGACATATTTTCTTCTTAAGCACCCTTCAGTTGCTTTTAGTTGTGGCTAAATTCACCTAAGTTATGGTAGTTTTTTCTGAGCTCCTCATCATCTAGAGTGATCCTATTATGCCTGTTAGCTTTCTTTCAAGCCCCGGTTTCTACAAAAATATTTAGAAATCTGTAATGAAATACACACCCTTTCTCTAAGGTGCTGTGTGATGGCCAAGAAAAAAAAATAAGAGCACAGACTAAAAGACTACGGCCTGACTAATAAACGTTGCAAAGATTTCTATTTTTCTTCTTTCTATTCAGTTTTTAGCAGTTAATTGAAAGGGATGACAGTGAAACCCTCCTTGCTAATCAAGAGTTAGAAGGCACGGAGTGCTGTAAGGTCTATATAGAGAAAAAAAGCAGTTGCAAGCAAATCCCCTACCACTCCTGGCACTATGGAGAAATACTGAATATGATGGAAAAGACTCAAACAGTACTGTATATTAAAGAAACACGGACAAACTGGAAAATGAGCTTTGCACGTAATCATGGCAATCATCAAGAATCTAGTTGTATAATACTTAATAGGTTTCCTAAAGATAGTAGGGGAAAGGAACCCCCTGTGAAATAGTGAAAATGAGAATCATTAGGACAAAGTGGGGAAAGGAACTATAAAATGTATGCACATGAGACCAACACAGAATGAAACAGAAGCAGGGAGATTTGTTGTAGACTTTTAACTGTTGACTTGTGAGTATTCCAGAGGGAATTCTTCAGATAAAAAAATAATGTCAAAGATCTACGGAAATTGAAGAAGTTTATTAAATTTGTAGTAAACATAGCCATTATGCTAAAACTCCAAAGAATGCAAGAAAATGTGGTTTGTTTTTTTCTGTGTCAGAATATATTTCCAGACCAAATCCGAAGTAATTTTTATAGGCACAGTAATCAAGGTAACTAACCCAGATGAAGCAACATTCAAGTAGTACGTGATATTGGAACAATTGATATCAGAGCATGCAACAGATAAACTGAAGGTCTACAAATGAAGGATTTGCTTTTGTCTCTGAAAGACTTTAACGGAAAGAAACCTTAGTCTATTGTCACTGGTTAGCATTGAGAATGTGCACATTGATCTTGCATACAAAAAGACAAAAACAAAACAAGTTTGAGGAGGTACACGCTTGCAGGTAACTCATCTTCAGCCTTTGCACTAGTAGCAAGTTTCATGAAGAGTGCATACTCTGCAGATAAAAAAATCAGCATGGATACAGACATGTTGCTGTTATCTTCATAAAAGATGTGTTCGTAAGAATTGGGAGCCTTCCAGTAACTGATTCTTATGAGATGCAAAACTCGCAGTGTCTGGTACATAAAAAAAAAAAATAAAAAATCTACAAAGGTAAAGGAGGCGTCTCCAAGAGCTGCAAAATGTGACAACAGCTAGCATCATATAGAAAGAGAAGAATACATAGATTCATTCCCTGATATTTAGAGAGAAAAAGGAGAGGTCTACAGCTGTGTAAGGACCCCAAGACATTATTTTTAAAAAAAAAAAAAAAAAAAAAAAGCTTTCATTTGCCAAGAGGAAGTGAAACACAGGTTTTTCAGCAGATTAGGTGGCTTCTCCAGGTTTTGGATGGTCTCTTTAAGTGAAAAGACCACTTTCACATTGGTCTTTGGCCATTATTTCTTACCATCTGCCTTTCATAATATGATGTGCTTGAAATGTGAGTCACCTGGGATGGCAGCATTGGACTGGTGTGCTGTGGGCCTTATTTGTATAGAGCAGTGCTGCTCTTGAACATCAGTAAAGATGGAGGAATTTAATGGAAAATTAATAACCTCAGGCTGAATTAGACCAAATTTCAATTTTAGCATTTTATTTTGGCAATCCATTAACCTCGAAGATGTTAATGTACTGAAATCTAAATATAAGAACAGAGTTCAAAGCTGTTAGAAATACTGAACTATGTCAGCAGGTTCTGTTAGCGTTGTAATAAAATACAAATTTGCCTAAAACATTTCCAGAAGGCCACCCTTGTGACAAGGAAGCCAAAGAATGAAATTCAATGATTTAAAGCATATTCCTGCTAGTTCCATCACTAACATTTTTTTTAACCCATTGGTAGCACTCATACATATCCTACAAACGTAACTAGGAACAGCTGAAATAGAGTATTACAGAACATATTATTTGTGGTTTTTGTACATCAAGAATTATGCCAACTATAAAGAAAATTAATGAAAAATCAGGATAAAAAAATTAACTTGAGCATATAAATGAGGAAGATCCCATAATTCCATTTAGAAGCAGAAATTGATCACGTATTGTCTTCTAGTACTGGATGAACAGATGCGGATAAACAGACGCTAATATTGATCATAAAAAGTCACCTGTCTCTTGTCTGCTGAAAGGACATTTCCGGTACAGTAGTTGGGGAAGATTTCTGAAATGCCTTTAGAGATTGGTCAAAATATATTATGCCTCTACTTAAGTAATCTGTAGTGTTACTGAATCAGGTATTCATATTACTGGTAGATTGTTTCTGTTGTATTGTTTTCATTAAAAAGCTTGAAAGAGATCTTAAAGACCTTAGAAAGAAAGAAGTAATTTAAAAGTAAAACTTCCATGAGGTATGGTGATTACACAGTAATGTGAATATCTTTACAAGTCTTTACTGTATCTTTTCATTACCTTATTGACTCAATATTGAAATCAGGTTTCCTTTAAAAAAAGATAATTGTATTTTTACAGAGCTGTGCAATCTGGAAAAACACTATTGATAGTTGTGAACAAAAGGTTTACACTACTGTAATATCATATCAAGTTATTCGTTTGTTATATCTGATTAATGCAATAGTACATCCTGATGAACCCACAGGCTCCTGAGAGCTGTATTACTTCATTGTAGTTGTAGATTTCAGAGGTAACATGAGAAATTATTTTTACTCCCTTTATTCCCTTCCTCCTAGTTCATAAAGGCTAGAACTTTAATTCTCATTAAACTTCAAACAAAAAAAAAAATTGATTTGATTATGTGAGTTTAGGACCTGGGGTTTTATGGCTTGGTCTATATGCTCTTTCTCTACTTCTGACCATCGAATAAAATGTGTGCTGAAGTACAGAAATTTAATCTCTGTCATGTCAGATGCTAACCTTAGCTGGCTAGCTGATATGCACAGAGCCAGAATCTGCCTATAATAGCACCCATGAGTTAGTGAATTAATCTAACCTGATGAAGTGTGTCTCCTCAGTGCATAAATCAGCTGGAATAATGTCATTGATACGGAAGGAGGATGTGGAGAAAAAGAAGTTTGAAATGAGCCACAGCTGAGAGAAACCTGCTAATGGATAGGGCCTTAACATTAAGTAACTGTGAGCAGTCAGTGGGAGTCAATTTTGGCTGTTTGATTTCCTCAAGGTTCTGTGGTACGTATTTTTTATTAAAAAAAATAAAAAATAGTTAAGTAATATATACTGCAGTATAAGTGAACCATGATTGTTTTCATTCTTGAGTTCCTTGTGTGTAATGTGCATGTTTATATTTGCAGTACCTTTTTAACATTTCAGTATTTTGAATCACAGCCTTCCTGACTTCAGTTGCCACTTTAGTGTATTTTGACGTTATGACAGAAGAACTGGAAGAATGCAAACTACCAGTAAGAAAATGAGGGTTAAACGCTTTGGAAATTAAACAAATTATGTGCAATTTATATAGCAAATCATTCTCAGTAATTTACACAAATCTGTCTAATTCAGAATCCTAATATTCTTCCTATAGAAAGGTTGGAAAATGCAGTACACTCGTGTTAGTGCAAGGAGTATACATAAAAAAGGACGGATTGCAGAAACCACCAGTCAGTTCTGTATATGTTTTGATGCTTTAAATAGTTAATGCCTTCCAGCAAATTTACTGTACTACCAAAGCTGGATAATTTGGATACTTTTCTAATTCAGGCCATCATTAGATGTTTATTAGTATAAAGTTATTATTGCTAACTATTACTTTAAGAATGAATGACCACACAGGATATGAAGTAATTTAATAAATGTAAAGTTTTAGACTATTTTATTCCCCACAGACAAAAATTGGTATTTTCTGTGGCTCACAACAGGTTTAATGGATACAGAGAGAAGACAGTGTGCAATAAAGTGTGAAGCAAAACATTAACTGCAAGTAAATAGAGGAATTTCTCCTCAGTTATTATAGTTTCAAGCTTTTAAATGGCACAGCATCCTAAATTTATGTTATAATAACAGTTAAGTGTGCAAGGTTCTCCAAAGCTCACAAAAGACTAAGTGTTGTTAGAAACATATATTCTCACAGCAACTGTTTGTGCAGCAGAGGCAATGTTAAAAAAAAAAAAAAGTCATAGAATTTAAATAGGAGATATTTCTTTTTGTTTAGTGAGTGACAAAGCAGAATTAAGACCTTTGGTCCTGGGTTTTGTCTCAGCTTCAACAGGTAAAAGCTTCTCCTTATGGTGTGAGGACCTGCAAGTGCTAAACAGCTGAAAACAAGAGCTTATTGGGAACTATTGATTGAAAAATAAGGTTGTGGATTAAAAAAAAAAAAGGTGAATTTATCAAGGTGAAACGCTTTGCCAGCCAGGAAAAGAAAGGTGTGGTGGGTTGACCTTGGGCAGCTGACAGGTGGCCCCCCGACCTGCTCTCTGTCTCCATCCTCAACAGGACAGTGGGAGAAAATGAAAAGTCAAAAGCTCAAGGGTTGAGATAAAGACAGGAAGATTACTTACCAATTATCATCACAGGTGAAACAGCCTCCAGGGGCTGCAGGGAAATATCTGCTCCTCCCTGGTCTCTCCACAGGCTGCAGGGGAGTCTCTGCTCCAGGCCTGGAGGACCTCCTCCCCCTCCTCTTTCCCTGGCCTTGCTGTTCCCTGGGCGGTTTCTCACACTTTCCCTCACACCTCACTGCTCTGCAGTGTTTCGCCCTTTCTTAAGTCTGTTTTCACACAGGGGCCACCAGCCTCGCTGGCGGGCTCAGCTGTGGCTGTGGCAGATCCGGCTGGAACCAGTTGGAACTGGCTGGGTCTGGCACAGGCCAGCCCCTAGCTGCTCCTGACAGAGGCTGCCCCTGCACCCACTGCTGCCAACACCTCGACACCTACACCCGGTACAAAAGGTTTGTGGAAAACAATGAATAAAGTATAAAAATCTTCTATTACAGTATCTCCTAGACCCACACCTGTTATGCTAAAATTACTGCAAGAAGTTAAACCTAATATTTGTTTAAAATCCAGGCTGAAAGGATAAATTTTCGATGTTGGTAGATCCACTGGAGCTTTCCCCTCATCTCTGCATCCTTTGTAGTAGAGATACAGATTCCCCTAACTAAAAGAAGTAGTAAAAGAAGTTGCAGGTTATCATGCTTCATCACTTTTTCTTTAATCTCCATATAGAGATGATTAATTTCAAGCTCTTCCAAATATATAGCATTCACCATGCAGGGTAGTAGAAAATCAAGACCATCTCAAGAAGCTGTTTCTTACATACTCCATAACTTTACTCTTTTTTTTTTTCTTCAGCTGGTAGGTTTGCAGCAAAATCAGCCAAATGACATTAGCTATGCTTTAAATTCCAATTTCCACACTTCTTTCGTTCTATATCGCACTCCTTTTTTCATCTCACCACCTAACTTTCTTAGATTTTAAGTGTAACGAATCTCAAGCTCCAGTGAATAAAGGAAAATAGAAAAAGAGGAAACTACCACGAGCCTATGAATTTGTGCTTCCCAGGTTCAGAAAGTTTTCTGGGGTTTGATGATATCCAGCCATTTTTATAGTTATTAGCTGATATTGGTACCCTACGCAATCTTTCTCACTGTCCATCAGTAGTTACTGACCCTAGGGAATACAGTGGTGGAAGTGAAAACTACAAAAAAAAAAAAATATAAACTGATAACGAGTACAGGTTGTGCTTCCTCAAAACAATTTGTAAAACTGTTGCCACCATGAGGGTACGAAGTGTTTTCTCCCCCCTGAACTTGAATTAGATTATACCATTTGTATTTCTGTATAATTCTAGCCAAAACTGTTGGCATAAAGCTGACAAGCATTGTTTAGTGTCTGTTGGCTGAGACAGGCTTATTTTTATGAAGCTACTAAGAATGACCTCAAAACTTTAGTGTATTCTAAGGGATGCGAGTGGCTGCGTGGGAAAGATGAGGTCTGGCATCTGCATGGAACACGAAAATACCCCTTATTTTTAAAAAAATTGGAGAATTTTCTGGACAATTAGGCAAATAGTTGTATCATAGCAGACTTGTCCTCTGATTGCAGTGAAAACGTAGTATGATTGAATATAATTGTTCTTGTTTTCACATGTAGATATAATTTTAGAAGCCATGAAGATTTAAGTTGCTTGGACTGTGAATGCTCTTTATGTTTTACATCTGGAGTCAAGCTTTAATTAAGTGCACAAAGAGACAAGCCTTATAATATCATTCTATAAATATTTGTTCAAAATTAAAACAAAATTACTTTATCTACTTTCAAAAGCATGCTGTTGCACTCCTGTTTCCCCAAAAATATTTGTCCAATGGCTTTTTAGTTTTCACTGTCTTTTTAAGAAAAGAAATTTCAGAGTTGTGTCTGCAGGTGGTTGGAATACATAGGTGATACGTTTACACAGAATATCTGGAATGTGGTTTCAAAACTGAAACGCATGATCTCATCAATATTATGATCCCAGAGAAAGCCCAGTACCACAACGTGGAAGCTGCTGTCCTCAGGCTAAGACTATGTCAGTACTGAGCGAAGGGGACAGGACAGCCCAGCTTGTTGCATGATACATCCACCACCAGGTCATTGCTTCAGTGAAAGTCTCTGTAATCTATTTCTTAGAGAGTATGTCCCACATGTTACCTTCCATCCATGTTTTTTCATCTGCATAACCCTTCTATTCTTGATGAGATTTATTCTTGCCTTTGAAGTGGCCATCTTACTGGGATTTATTCCATCTAAAAAAAAGTTAGTAATACAGTCAAAATCTTACCATCTGCCTCTAGCTGTTAGACTTCCACAGGATACAGTATCTGTCCAAATTTTACAGACTTGCTTTCATTTTCATGGATAACTTTCTCCCAGGGATTGTATTTGAAAGATGGAAGTTACAGTTTTTCATATTTATGATCATGCATTTTAACCTTACATGTCTTTTTATCTTCATCTTAAAATGAAAAGACCTGCCCTCCAAAAATGCAGCTTCTCAGTTTCACTCTAACATATTTCTACAATGATATGTAAAAGAATGACAGCTTGTGGCCTAGGTAGTCAAATATTATAGTTTTCTTCCCTGTGAGTCCTGTATATACTCTTGAAGTTTATAAACGGCAAACATTAGCCCAAAATCTTCTTGCAATGACACTGTCATAAATATTGCATCACAATTTAATGCTAGATCTTTTGTAGATTACCATGCGGGGTTAGCTGTATTTTGCAGCACTTGATATTAAATGCTAATGAAAAAAGCATAAAATCATGACAAATATGTAACAAAAGTTTAATGGCAATATTTGTGGAGGATTAAGGCTTCATAGTGAGTTGAAAGAGCAGAAACTTTATTTTTACTGTAAAGAATCTGGTATGAAGTCTAATTTATATTAAATTGTGATGCCATTTGTGTATGGTGAGTTCCGTTTGATAAGAGTTGCTTAAACCAAACATTATTTGTGAGAAACCAAACTGTATTTATAAGGTATGAGAGAACAAATGTTCTTTTCTTTTTTCTCTGGGGATAACCTGAATCAACAGCATTGTAAGTGGTTTTACACATCATATTTTGCTGTCCCTTTTGTTTCCCAAGATCTGCGTGCTTACTTTTTAAATTAAGATAGCATAAAATAAATTTGCGATCTTTTTTGGACCAGAAGAACCTCATAAAAATGATCTCGCTTTGCTTCATTACAACACCTGCTTGCAATAAGATGGGATCTTATCTATTTCTGTAATAAAATGCCATGGTAGAGCTGTGCTCTTAATTATCCTGCTAAATAATGGGACACATTTAAAGGCTTTCCACTCCATCTCCCAGTGCTCATTAGTGTCATTTATGAGTTATTTGTCTGCCAGTTTTTGCTTTTCCACAAAAAAAATAGTGTTAAATGCATATTCTGATATAAAATGAATGCATAATTAATACTCCCTCCTGTTTCAGAATTTACTCTTTAATAACAGAAAAAATGCCGAGTGTTTTACTGAAAGCCAATATACTGATAAGTAACCTAGATATCAATATTTCAATGTATCTTATTGTTGGAGGAAAAAAGAAGTACCTTGATACAGCAGTTTTAATAGATTAAGCAATAACAATTAGATAATCTTGTTCACTTGGCACGTTGAACAAATGAAGTATTTTTCAGTTATGATAGATTTACATGTACATTGTCTATCAGATAGCTGATACAAAATGAGTGCCTTATTATGAAAATGTATGATGAGTATTGTAGCTATTAGAAAGTCTGAATTCTTAAACTTGTAATGGTTGATGGGTAACAGGGGAGTTAAAACCACTAAATATTTTGCTAATAAATGTTTTTTATATTGCAGAAACTTATTTAACATCTAAAAAGTTCTTGGGAATTGTTTACAGTGCTAAATATAGGTTAGGAGTGATTGATTAAAACTTTATTGATAGAACATTAATATCAATAAGGTTTTTAAACTGACAATGAAACATACATCACTGAGCATTAATCATTAGGAGATCTTAAAATAAAAACACATATCAGTTTAGTTAGCGCACTTGAACTGTCTGATATTAAATGACCAGAGCAAATTGTTAAATGGAATTCTGCTAAAGAAAATATCTTATTTCCTTTAGTATATGCTTCCAGTACTAAGACTTGCTTAAGAATAAAAACTGCCCTTTGTGGATTGTTTAACCAAGTGTTGTAATTGCCTGGTTGTGTGTACTTCATTAGGGCAGGAAGAGATTTGGAGCATTTTTTCTTCTCAGAAAGCATGAAGTATATAATTGACCTAGAAATGGCTTTGGCTTGCTCCCAGGTATGTGAGTTGTCATAGTGGTCCGCTGGGCAAATAGAACAGGATTTTCATCTGATCAATAGGCAGTATTTGCTCAGAACACAAAAAAATATTCTTCTGCCATCTCAGTGAAGAGCATAACCAGCTTCTGCAGCAGGTGGTACCATTGGATCGAAACATAAATCTGGGACACGAAGCCAATGAACATCCATCTAGGGAAAAACCCTGCAAGCCCAGGTGCACAAGAGTTTGCATTGACTGTGGAGGGACTAAACAAAGTTGAAAACAATCTTTCAAAAAAGATTAAATGTGTTGGAACCACTTCATCCCAGTATGAATGACCCTGTAGAGGTACCTCATTTGGTCAAAACCTTGCAAAATATTGATAAAACTGATAACATAAACACCCATCTGAAACCACAAGATCTATTCTGCCTGTTGCCCTGTGACACTTCTGCTCTTCTTGGGATACAATTTTAGAGGAATACAAGCTTTCGATTTCATAGTCTTCAGTGTGGAGGGAAGGAGGAAAAAAGTGAAAGAGGCTTCCCTGATTTATCTAAAGCCAGAGGATGGCAATCCTAGGTTAACACCAACAGTGATAGGCCAAGGAAAGCAAGAAAAAGCACACATATGTGCTTTTTTTATGCTAAGCCATATTCTGGCTTAGCATAAATGGGAATCTTAGGCTAATCAATGGCATTATTACACTAGAGCAATGGTTGTTGAGGTGGCACTGGCTACTACATCCTGAACATTTGTCCCATATGAGAAAGGGCCAGTCACTGTCAGGGGCAAACAGCCCTCTGTGTACCCCTTCACAGAGCGCGTTTAGTGAGCAATGATGGACTTGCCGTGGGAAATGTGACTAAGTGGTGATCTTAGATACACAAAAACAGATGATGCGGTTCCTAAAAGAAAGGCAGATGACTTATGTTTAAAGAGGTGTCAAGCTCTAGGCTGCTCACGTCCTTGCTGTAGTTCAAACAAGACAAAAGAGCAGCACCATTTCCACTGACAGCACTGCTACAAAATTCAATTTCCTGTAGATACTTAAAGGGCTCTGCTACATAATATAATTTCTATTATTTTATTCTGCATAAAATATAGCTTTGTGTTTTACAGAAGCCAGAGAACTTTTGTATGGGTGTTTGTTTTATTTTAAAAACACACCAATGAACAGGAAGGGAGGTGGAAAAGTGAGAGAGGAAGTAGCACAAAAGAAAGGGCAGAGAGAAATAAGGAAGAGCAATAAATGATGGAATTGCCAGAGGGTGATTGGCCTTTAAGAATTAATGACTTTTTCTTCATTGCTGGTCATTCAGCCTCCAAAGGTGAGAAAAAATAACCCTCATGACATGCTAAATCAGAGTTGGTGAGAGAAAAATGGGAACTTTTTTAAAAAAAAAAAAAAAAAATGAAGAGGAGGTTTGAATCTTGCAGACAGAAGACAAAATGGTGTCAAAAAGAGTACGGACCAAAAATGCAGTTTGAAGGCTCAATCCCAGGATGAAATTTGACAAATATAAACACAGATCTCAGAAACAGAGCCGTGTGACCTGGTTATCATCCTTCTTTGCCTCTCACTAAAAAGGATGGGACATAGGTCTTGAAGACTATCTGCATAGCCCAAAATTGATAGGAAAAGAGATGGAACCTTTTCAAACCAAGGAACTGTTTGATATCCTCTTTGGATCTTAATGCATAAGGTTCCCTGTGTTGAAAGAAGTGACTCTGAATCTATTGACTGTTACTTTATACACAGTTACTCAGAAGGGGCCAAAATCAGATTAGCTGCACAGTCATCAGTACAGGGACAACTGTGGGGATGAGAAGGAGCAAATAAAAAATCAAGCCCTCAGTTTCTGGAAAATACAAGTAATTGTATCATCCTTAGGGCTGGATTAGAAAGAATTCAGTGTAATTTCGTTTATGTGGACTAGGGACTTTTTCTGACATCTTTCTATGACTCCAGTCCCATTGAGTTTTCGCACCTAAACTTTTGGTTTGAAGCTTATATCTATGTTAATACACTAACCTGTGCCATGACAGGTTCAGCTTACTACTGAACTAATAGCATGCTCTATGGCGACCTGTACCAACTGGCACTCTCCAAAAAAGTCCTGTGTACAATTTGGGGGATTAGCGCAGGCCAGAGGTCATTCCCCAAAAGCACTTTGAATATGATCATGCATAGATGAGTAGTAGGGGGAAAGACTTTTACGAACAGGCCACACCATTTGGCCTCAAGGCTGGACAGCGTTTCCTGGCACTGGGTTATTTACTGGAACAGGCATCTCAGAGGGGATATTCTTCTCAACGCACTGAAAGCTCATTAATTATGTTCAGCATAACTAATGTTGAACAACAAAGTGAACAATGAAGATATTCTAAAACAGAGAAGATGATTTCACATCTGTCTAGTTCAAAGAAATATCTGTAAATTTTGAAAATGGGAGTCGAGCTAGTGGTGTAGATTAAGCAATAAGATCCTGATTTTGGTCTTCTGAATTAGTGCTGCAAAAGCCAGTGTTGTAACCTGGTGTAAAACTGACAAATGTTAGATTAGAATCAGGCTATGACTTCTTATAATTATCACTTGTCTACTTACTAAATATAAGATAACTGCAACTAATTAGGAGTATGAAAGAAAAGAGAGATAAGTGTGTATAAACATTACAGCAGAGATTAAAAGTCTATTTATATGCTGTTATTTTTGGGGTAGAATTTCTATACAAAACATTGATAAAGCTATGTATTATAAGCAGCAGATCTGACCTGCAGTTATCTGATTATATATCTAAAAAGATACAGTAAATAAATCCAATCAGAAAACAAAATGCCATAGCCCCGGAGACACAAATTGATAGCGCAACACGCTACAGAAGCATTTGTACGTTGTTTGAATTTACCCCTCAGCTTTGTGCTTTCAGATTGTTAATTTAGTAGAGCACTAACGTTTGAAAGAGGATGTGATGTGGAATTGCTTAAGAAATTGATTTAGATGCTTTGATATCTCCAGTGATCTAATAGCAGGTATTCCTAATGAAACAAATTGTTTATGTTGATGTGAATATATCCCATTAAGGAATACATTTTTAAGTTTGTTTTTTTTTTTTAAATACCAACTGATCATGTTAATGAGAGAAATAAACTCGCAAACACAACAAAGACATTTCACCTTAAAGCAATAAAAACAAATAGAGATGCTGAAAACACTTCGTGAGTGATTTTTCTCTCATGCAAATGAGAAACGCGTATCTGAAATAAGTCCTGAATGCATTAAATAATCCTTGCAATATTTATATATGTATTAATAATACAGGGTCTAATATTGATATGTGAGGAAGTAGCACCATTGATGCCAATGAAGTAAGTCATACTACAATTAGAGGAAGATTAATAAAAATGAGTCCCCAACTTACTAATTATGCAACACATGAAAGCCATAAATAAATCTAGACCCATGGAAACATCAATTAGTTGAAAGCATATAGTGCATAAAGGCCAAACTGTAAGAATTATCCTGGATCTAATGCTTTAGGTTCAGAGTTTAAGCTCCACTCCTATACTGAAACCATGCTGCCTTCTGAAAAAACAAGAGGTAATTAATAAATTATTCAAATTGACTAATAACTAGGCCAAGAAGGAACTACAGCACTCTAATCTGAAAAACAGGACTAACAACATAGAACCTGATTTCACCGCATGATTAGAAAAAATGTAGACTCAGTTTAAAAAAGAACTGGTTGAAATAAGTGATCTAAGAACTGTATTGACAGTATTAACTATTGACTGTATTGTACCTGCAAAGAAAGTCAGAAATTAGCATACTAAATATTACAGTCGCAGCTTTGGTAGCCTTAGATATTTTTTCGTCTATCTGTCTCTCTGGAATTTATCCTTTTCTTTGAACATTCTTATTTTACCATGACTATCTCAAACTGGAAAATCATTACAAAGATGTCTTAGTTTTAAAACAAAAATAATACACTGAGCTGTGAAGTCTTAGGTAAATAAGTTACAAATTGCCATAGTATGGGCCATCAAGTTATTTTCACTGCTGCTCCAACAGGTCGAGTGACAGTGGAGGACTAAAATGAATGAGTTTTGTCAGCACTTGACTTTAGGTAGAAAATTCAGCTAAAAGAAAAGTGATACCCAGCATTATATAATACAGATCTACCATCTATCACAGTACATACAAAAAATGCTGTTCTTCCCATGTTTTGACCATCCAACTCTGTATCACAATTGTACCATTTTCCATAACATTTTTATTATTCTGCACTATGTATTGCTATGTATTACTCTCACACTACCAACTTATGCTCTGGTTCCACCGGGGTTGAGTTCAGTGAGCAAGGACTTTGCCTTACCCATCTCATTCATGTAAGTAGTCCATAGATTAGCCTGGAATTATTTATCTGAGTATCATATCAGAGTCAGCTATTTATTTTCTGCTTGTCCTGTGTTATTTGATTTCCAGCCAAGTATAAGTGGCCAGCTGTAACACATTTTCAAAATGAGGCACTTAATGAACATGTTTAGTGTTAATATAGTTATTTATGTGTTATCGCTCAGTGTTTTATTGCAGATGATAGGAAAATAACACTGTATATTGTTGAAAAAGGGTAACTGTGACATGATTTTATGTTTCCAGAAAACAATATTAAATTCAGCAAGTGGGAGTTATTGTTTTAGAAAAATAAACTCTTAAAAATATAGAAAAACAGGAGGCAAAAAAGCTGACAATTAAAGCTTCAAAGAGCCATCAAGTACAATTTGGTGTCAGATATACAAAATTATATACAACAAAATACAACAAATAAAAGCACAAAGCAATAAAAAGAGAATTCTGCAATTTTAATTGTTTGTTTATTTCATTTTATATAACATAGAAAGCACACTTAGAATATATGCATCAACTCACCCAAGATACTGCAAAATAAAACATTAGGAACATCTGAATGCAAAAAAGGAATAATCAACGTTCTTAATTTCAAAGTGCTATATTATGTGTAAACAAAAGCATATGAATGTGACTATAAAAACACGATAATGCAGTTCTTCATGAAAATGTCTCAGCTTTGTACAGCGGAGACTCATTTTGCTGCAAGACTGTACTGAGGGCCTAAGAAACAAGTAGCCAAATCGTGTTTGTTTTACTCAGGTGAGCAGTCCTATTTAAACAAGACAGATATAAGAAGTTCAAAATATATTTTTAAAGCCATCAAAAGTATAAGTTGTATTTGAATATATAAGCAACTACCTGTTAGCTTTTCATTATTGTACAGTCAAAATAATTTCTACTTCTAATGCACTTTGTCTTTTTGTTCAAGTTGCTGCTAAAACAACTTCTACAAATAAAGTATATCTACTCTTAGGGACATTTTACTAGGTGTTTTATCCGACAGTTTAGACTGGAGATGCAAACAGTCCCTGCATGCCGAGTGTCTGGCTGTATTAGCTCAAATTCAGAAGCCCTTGCTCAGGCTCTGTAGCATGTTAGACTTATTCCCAGCTCAGAGGGTGTGCAGAAACATCCATCATTTACCTGCAGTGTGCTCTATGATTGTATTCTGAATAATTCCTTTCATTATTTATGATGGGCACAACTCATCTTGTGCATTGTTTTGAACCTTAAAAAAGCAAACCAAAGAAGAACAAGGTGTTGAAAATGGAAAAGGTAAAAAGTGGACTAGGCGGGCTGTGTGTCACTAGGATGACAAAACTGAAAATAGGCTTTGCTTTGGAAACATAGATCAGAGAATATCAAAAGCCACCAGAGGAAGTGATGGAGAGATAACCTTTTGGGTTCTGGAAGACTAATTTCAGTGTGATTTAGGGAGGTGATAATATTTGCTGACATCATGTGGTTGCTTTCATCTTGCAATTGTTTCAATTGAGATGTTATAGTGATGTTCTAAATGAAAAGCTATTTTTTGTGAAGCAAGAGGAAATTTAATCAATATAGATTAATTTAGAGCAGCTGCTATTCACTAAGTAGGAACAGTTTCATCACTGAAGAATTTTAAATCCAGCTTTTATAACATAACCTGCAGTACATTTGAATATATTTCCTTGGTCTCTGCAGTACTGTAATTCTGCTAAGCTCAATGAAATTTATCTTGTACAAGACAATATGCTGTAGATCTTCACTTGTTTATTTCGCAGAAGCTTCTTTTTTGTTGAAACATAGGTCCTGTAAAACCATTAAACCTTCCCACACAGGTAAGAAAGATGAAATGTGGAGAATGCTGCACACCACTCTCAGAATGAATCAGGAGAGGTGCTTCTGTCATGATTCACTAGAAAGATTCAGTGTTCAATAGCCTTCACCGTCACTTCTCTGACTGGGGTTTGCATATAATGTACAAACGCTGTATTCAGTCAATGTTACATGAAGGTCCTCCCCCTCCCAATACCCTTTACAGAGATATGAAATTTGAAATAATACACGTCATCTAAGGTGTGAATATTGTTCATGAGCCAGTAAATTTTAACAGATCATTCTGATGTAGTTGGGAGCCTACAAATATGAAAGATGCCTACAGCTGAGCTATGCAAGGCATCTTGTTTCCATTCAAAACATATTTTATAGAGGTTCCTAAATGCCTCTGTGGAAATGTGTGAAAGTGCATAGCTCCCATTTAATTCAACGGCACCCAGGTGATTTCCAAAACCCACTAAGCATCTTAGAATCACAGAGACAGTATTTTATACTCTTTGTTGTATTCAAAAAATCAGAATGAGAATACAGAGGTAAACCTTAATCTAGTTTTATGTACAATGGTGCTGGGCTGTCTCTGTAACTCATAGCAGGAGTTAAATAGGCCAAATGCTATAAATTATATCAATGACGGTGGCTTACTTTGCCAGTGGAATGGAGTAACACTTATGGAGATATTGTCTACCCTGACAACAGTGGTACCTCCCTCTGTCACTCTCTTTATGTCATTTCCTATCCATTATGGGTTTCTCCTGTGGCAGCACTTGTGCTCCTGAGTGGCTGTTATCAGGATGGCTTTTTTCTGGCTATCACGCAAAGTAGTTTCTAAGAATATGGATTATGATTATTTTCAATATAGGTGCAAATCGGAAGTAAATTCATACAGAGTTATAAATCAGAAGTAAGTAGGTTGTCCTCTGAGAATTTATACGTCAGAAAAACTGTTGTAAGAAGCAGCATCAGGATCATGTGCTCTGATTTTGCTCTATACCTAAAATTGTTTATGTAGATGCTATTCACGGAGCTGGGAAAGAGCAAAGGTATGACCTCACATTGTGTGCCTGCCTTCTACACTCAGTCAGACATCTCATGGTGGTCAAAAGGTGCACTTTGTGTGACTATCAATGGCAGAAGTGGATCCATAGGGAATTGCATATGATAATGCCAGGTTAAGTATAAATGAACAACATATAAATTTAGGAATGAAATATGAAAAGAATTGGCAGTATCACTTTCAGAGTATTTTGTAAACTTACTGTGCAACTCTTTTCTTGCTGTGTGGCTCTCTTCATGCTTCATTAGCCTCTTTTTAACCCCATAACTCTAACTTTTGTTAGAGAGCAATAAATCTTTATTTTTCCTATGTGCTTATTTGCTCCAAACTTGTGGCTCTCCAGTACTAATAACTTTGGTACAATTATGAAGTGACAACACAAGAAATTAAACATTTATATTTTACTTATCTAGATGGAGATTCTTAGGATAAATAGATTTTTGAATAACCTTCCGGACCTGAAAAATGAAGAACACAAAGTCAAATTATTCAGACAAAGAAGTTTGCTTTCCTAATACATACCCCAGTTGAGAATGTAGATTTTGGCTTACCTTTTAGGATCTGCTGAGTTGACTAGATTCTTTAACAAAAGTATTAGATATCACCTTCAGATAAGGGATGTTGCACTTATCTCAAGTCGCAAATCTTCTTAAATTAACTCAGAAGTTAATCTTGGTTACATGTAACGTTTTGTTTACCAAGATGATGGACCTCACTCTTGCAGCACCTTCATTTGTAGCGTATGATTTTACCACTGAAAAATGTATTCCCCTTTAGGAAAAAAAAAAAAAATCCGCTTTTACCAATTAAAATTGTTATGCCAGGGTTTTGTTACACATCTAGAATTTCCTGTACAGAGAAAATGTGTAGTTATATTGAGATACGTATGTAAAGCTATCACCAAATCAGTATTAGTATTCTGTATTGGAGGTATAAAGGAATTCGTTAATTATACAGAATTTTTAAGATTTTCAAAATTGAACTATTTAATAATTTAACAATTTAAGGGATCACTGAGCTTAAAAGGGAGTCAGAGTTCCTGCGTACTTCAGACCATCCTTTAGTACCTTGGATGCTTGTGATTGCACAGGTGGAAAGTGTGATTGCATTATATTCAATATTAGACAGTTTAATGTATGAAGGCCAAAGGTCATAAAGTCTTCTTTCTGACCTTCACTAGAGCACCAGTAGCAAATTTTATCTAGTTACTTCTCTTTCAAGCCTTTTTTTTTTAAGCTAAAATTTATGTTTAAAAATGTGACCAAACTTACATTCAGGACTTTTGCAATCTGAAAATTTACCCACTTTATTTATAAGTTATTCCAATGATTATTGCTATGTGTCTGACTTCCAAAAGCTATACAAATAGTATGAAGTTTTCCGTTGTCAAATAAGTATATACATCTTGCCTTTAATCACTGTACTATATTTTTCACAATTCTTTCTATATATATGTTCTAAATATTTGTTTATTATTTTCATTAAAATCTCGTATTTTCAGCTAAGAAATATTTTCAGAAATATAAGCTCTTTACAAAATGCTGGGTATTGTAAGGCTTTACATTCACAATAACTGGACAACTATGAATTCTGGTAGCTCAGCAGAAGTACGCTTGATATCTTACTAAACACCCACAATTTTTCTGTAGTGGCAATTTGAATATCAAAACAACCTTTCAAAGTAGATTAAGGAACAATTCGACTTCATAGTATTAATAGGCATGAAATTGGATAATTTGGATTTAATTACATTGTTAAGTTTTCTTTCACAGTTTTATAATTCAAAAAACACCTGTTTAGATTAAAATTCAGTACTTTTTTTAGTTCAAAATGTTACTCAGATTTTTTTTTTTTATTTATTTTAAAGGAAAACCAAAGATATAGTTGTTTGGGATGTTTAGGGAGAGTTTGAAGATATAGAAAATGGTTTGGACAAAAATTTCTTGCAGCTGTGGAAATATAAGATCCATTTTACTACAAAGACAATCAGTGGAAGGGTATTGGTTAGCAGGAGATTGGCATGAAATTCCTGACTGGAGCAGATAGGGGAAAGTAATTTTATGTATCTCTCTTATGTGTATGTGTAATGTTATGACCATTTTTAGACTTAGCTTTACAGTTTAGTTATTATAAAGTAAGAAGCTAAACAAGTATGTGCTCATAGAGAAGAAAGTAATTTATGCCACGAAGATGGGAAAATGTACCTGCTTTTTTTCTTGTAGTAATAATTCTGCTAAAAACTTGTGATTTACCTGTGTTTCAGCGTTATGATCCTAAGGGCACTCAGTCAAGAGTACACTAGATATAATCCTTAATTTCTTATTATAATTTCAGACTGTGGGATTATGCTGGTTTATTGTTCCAGCAGCACCTATGGAGAGCTGAAGGTGAGTCAAGGCACAGTGTGACTGATGAATAAAGCAGTTGTTTTAATTATTCAAGTAAGTGGGTAAAATTTAGATGGAAAATGACAATATGAGCTTTCAATACAGCTGGATAGGAAATAAAAAGATGCTAAAAAGACAATTGAAGTTTATTAAATCCTAAGTAGTGTCTGTAAAATCGACACCCTTTACCACTGTAACCAGAACGAAAACTGTAGGGATGAGGGTATAAATTGAAGGTAAAGAAAGACATTTTCAGAACCTGTAAAACATGCTTTGTTCACTGTGGCTATAATGCATATTTTGAATGGCGTAGTGGGTAAAGAGGATGGAACAAACATTGCAGTCATTCAGGAAGCAATTAGATACCATCCTAGGGGAACATATCTATTATGAAGACCAATCCTCTTTAGGCCAAATGGCCTTTTCTCATATTCAAGATGTTTTATTCACACTGTTGTTTTTTCCACAGAGCGTACTCCATTACTTTGCTCTGACATACAAAAACTAGTAAATACAAGATAAAATTATGGGATTTTTTTGTGATTTTTAGAAAGGCTTTATTGTATTCTTTTCTCTTTATAGTGCTTTTTATTAACTTGTCTGTTCAGATAAATGATTCAGAACCTGCAGGTTTTGATAGAATTATATTAAATAAAGAAATATACAGTGAATAAGATTGTCATCCCTTTGGGACAGTTGATACCATATTCTGTCTCTGTGCTGTTTGTTCCTTGTCAGAAGGGATCCAGATTATTTCTTTCATAGGAGATTTTACCCTGAGATCGGATGCTTGACAACACCAACCCTGAAACTAAATCTTTCAGTTTAGAGTAGAAAGCTCACTGCAGCTTCTGAGATACCTACTTATAGCAATTTGTAGATAGTTGGCAAGGTTTTTAAATTTTTTTTCTATTTTATTTTTAGGATATTCATCTGTTTCATTTGGATATATTGTCAAAGAAGTAAAAAACACATTTTACCATCTGAATTCATTCTTAGAGTTAGACAGGTTTAGATTAAAAAAAAAGCAAGAGACTACAACAAAACCTTAGATTAGTCTTCTAACAACCTTTCTGCATAACTACTCCAGCAATTAAGTTAACTAGGGAGGCTAGATGGCTTAGCAAAGTTTTTGGAGAAATCTGTTTTATTATTGAAAGTGGTTTGGTTAGTCTATCTCACCACCTTTTGTTCCTGACTTTGGTCATGCTATTATTCTTTGCAGAAATGGTAAGTAGGTTCTCCTCCCCTCTCCTATTCCTCTAGAATTTTCAAATTATATTGTTCTGGTTTTGGTGGGGTTTTTTTTGTTTGTTTGTTTGTTTGTTTTTTAATGATCATATTCCTTATAGCTAAAATGATCTCTAGGGTAATTCCTAAAGGGCTCCTTAGAGTTTGTATACAGCACATTTTACTCTGTATATGTACATCTTATTAAACCCTTTACTATGCTTTTGGACATTGTAGAAGCTCTGTCACATTCAGGAGATACTAATGATCTTTGTTTAAAAAAAAAAAAAAAAAAAAGACTGTGTTCAAAGCAGCTCCATGGAGGATTTTTTTTTTTAAGTTTTGCTGTGTCACAAGTATGCCAGTGTAAAATTACTTTTATGCTTCTTAATTTGAAATCATTATGTTAATCGCAAAAACTACTAGACTGCAGTTTCTGGGAGCTCCAGACTCATACAATCTCATAGTGATTGCAATTACACTAGTTTTACAACACTACAATAATACTCATGTCAGCTGAGTTTCTCCAGCCCAACTACACCCACCTGCTCAAATCCATATAACCCTTATGGAGGGAGAAGGCAAGGGACATACATCCTGCAGCGACAATACAGGCAAGTAAGTTTTTGCTGTTACATTTTCAGGTATTTATTCTGATCTGGACAATGAGCTCTTTTTCCCATTTAAAATTAACAAAATCATATCCTGCTGCAGAAAGCCCGATTTATAAGCAAATGAGCGTTGCCCCAGCTTTTAAGACTGTGATTTCATCAAGCCATATTTGTCTAAGAGCACTTTTGAAATCTGGGTGACTGTTCTCTGTCAGGGCTGAATAACCAGGATCAGAATCCCACTGTCTTTATGCAATCCTGTCACAGCACAGAATAGACTAAGTCCAGCCAGAAAGTAAAACCAGAAAGTTAAGTTTTTAATTTGTTTTTGTCTTTTTAAACCAGAAAATTTCCAGCTGTGTGCCCTTAGCAAGTTAGGATGCATGTTTTGGTTTTTGTCTTTTTCTGGATTAACAAATTTTAGAAAACTTCACTAATTGGGATCAAGAGGGATAAAGAAGCAGGTGAAGACAGATAAATAATGGGGAAAAAATGGGATTTGTGGATTGAACTTATTTTATACTTAACATTTTAGAAAATCCATTTTTTAAAAAAAGCAATTCTAGGTGTGTGTTTGGAGAAAGATACTTTGATAACATATGAGGGTTTTGCATATACATTTCATACAATGAAGTTAGATTTTACTTTTTTAAAAAAGAATGCTTAAATATGTTATTTAGCTACATAGTCTTACTAAGTAATCTTTGGCACTGATATTGCTAAGTGCCTAAAAATGCTATTTATGTTTTACTATAGACATAAGAAATTCAGTTTTGCACAGTTAAAGATATATATTAGCCCCTCCTGAGAATCATGCTACTCCTATGAGGTACAGTGAGCCTTGTCATTGCTTAACTAGGAAGTAAAGCTCTGTGTATCAGTATGAAGTGTCTAATGAAATTAGAAACATCTGTTCTTGCAGCTTGTTGCTCCTCCCTTGAGGGGAGAAAGGGAGCAGGATGAATGAAAGAACAAAGAAAATGCATAGCAGAACAGATTTTGGAGGGAACAGAGAGCTCTCTGAAGCCTCTTGCTTTCATTCGACTTGTCCTCTAGCCAGAACTCTTCCCTGCAAGAGGAGAACAGGGAAAGAAAAGATTATAAATGGTCCCACAGCACAAGCAGGCCTTGAAAGGCCTTTTGCTGATGTGCCGATTTGTCCATGGAAGTTTGCTCTGGCCTGCTGTGAAGGAAATTTCATTGTTCAGGCACTGAATGCTATTTTACCTTCTACAGAGAGTTGGACTGAGCTGCCCTGCTGAGTTGACAGGCATTTTCTTATTCTTCATTTGCTACTGTTTCTGAGACATCCAAATCAGGCCTCTCTCATGTAATAATAGCTGCTTCTGTGAGTACTGCATGATCTGCACCTACTGCCTGTGACTAGCTAGCTTCACCTGAGTGGAGATAAGGTATTGATAATAGCAGACTATTTTATACAAGCAAGTAACTTGAAAGATCCCAATGTAGGAGCTGTTTCTTTGGCTAGGTACTGGTAACACTTGGAGTATACATTGCCTATATCTTTATTTATTATCAATATTTAGATTTCTTGCATTGCATAAAAGCTTCCATCGTTTGCCAGGCTCTTACATCAGTAATGGTGTAATTTAAAAGTTTTTAATTCTCAAGAATAATAGTTGTGGAAGCACTTTTGGGGGAATCTGTGGGGCATAGCCCTAGCCCTAGGTCAATGGCTATACAAGACGTAGTCTGTCAGGCTAAAGTAGTTGATGTTCACATCTTAAAACATTCTTCCATGAAAGTTTTCTTTCACCATTTCTTTTAAATTTTAGTTTCTACTTCCTTTTGCTTGGAATTCTGATTACACAGTAAATTTCCTGACTGATTCATTAAGCCCCCTCCCTCTTACTAGATCAAATACTGTTTTGAAAACACTGCCTTTTTTTAAAGGAAATTAACAGCCAGTGATGTCCCCAAAAGATCTGGAGCCCCAGAGAAATCTCTTCACTAATTACACTGGTGGTCATCAATATTTAAAGTATGATGCTGCCATGTTCCCTTGTACTGATTAAGAAATACTACTTAGTGAAAGGGGATTTACAAATGAATTTACTGTGATGAATAAGGCACTACAATTCAGTAAACACTCTAGAATTCCTTTAAAAATGTAATTTATACTAAATGTAGAGAGTACATTTCATCATACATTATACATGGAAACGTGACAAAATCATCAAGCCCACTTTTACAACTGTCTTATAAAGCAAAATGTTTGATTTTCAGGACTTCTCGTTACTGCAATGTGACAAAATAGTTCAAATCAAACTCATCAAATAACTGTAGAAAAGAGCTGTTTCTACAAGGTATTTCCCCCTTATTTAGCATAACTTCAAATACTATTTATTAGCCAATTTGACATTTCATGTGGTTATTTGAAAAACAGAAAACAAGCAGCAAATGCCAATCGTCTGGTTGGAAAAAAGAAATGGGCAAAAATTCTATTTGTGAGAGAAACAGGAGCTCTGGAGTGATGTAGACTGATTTCAGTGGAGGAGGAGTAAAAGAGAATGATCAGACTGAATTTATTGGCTAGCATTAAATATGTGGGATCAACGTCTTATGAGTCTGCATATGATCAAATTGCAGGGACAACTGGGTAGAAAGAAATGTTGAGGAATTGTTCTGACTTAAGAAAGTCTGGCTGGAAGGGTAAAAGGAAGCAATGTGTAATGGAGAGCTATGATTAATAAAACACATGAGGAAATCAAACAAATACTAAGAAGAGAAGCTAGTGTGCAGAAAAAGAGATGGAGAAAGCCAAGGCAGGGCTTTATGTCTGTCAAAATCTATTTCTGTCAAAATACAGACCCCTTGTCAACACTGCCTGTATTTCGTGCATGGGGAGGAACTTTGGTCAGAAATGGGAAAACTTTTGATTTTGGTAGAACAGAGAAAAGCTTGGATGCTTTTGTGAATTTCATTTTATCTAACTATTTTGCCCCATCACACTTAGTCTCTCCACAGCTGAATGTCTCCTCTATCTGTGCATAAGGTTGTGGGATAGGTTTGTTATTAAAGGGAAAGTTGGCCTCAAATCCAAAAGCTTGTTCTAACCACATAATCTTCCTTTTCAAACAAGGCTTCAAACCACTATTTTGTTTGTTTTGGTTTTTTTTTTTGTTGGTTCAGTGGTTGGGTTTGGGAGTTTCTTTGGGTCCCCCCTCCCCTGGTACCTTTCATACCAGCTTAGTCTAAGGAAAAAGAGAGGCTAAATACCTTCGTTTCTCAAGTCCTCCTTTCCTTCTTGTTCACCTCCACATCACCATTGCATATAATTTTTTCTTCCCTAATTAACACACCACTGTACAAAAGAGCCATTAGGACACCACAACATAAGTAGAAATGAGAGCCCCTGAGGACTATGGAACAGTCTCCAGTACTCGGTGAATATTCACAACACATCGCAATAAGCAGGACAGGTGTTTCTGAAATTGTGAAACCGTCAAAATTACTCTGTGTTTAATTGCCCTCAGACTCTCCCATCCATCTGTTTAGCTGGTTTGGATCAGTTCACTGGGTAAAACAAAAGATATTGATGGGCTACTGCTAATGGATCTTGAACACTTCTTCCCTTTTTATTTCTTAAGGTATGTTTATATAATCATGTTTTGGTTATAGTTCCAATCTTGTGTTGATTTCATTGCTACCAGCAAGTGTTTACAGAGTAAATTTTTGGCAAAGGAAGGAGGGGAGAGGGTACATCTTGGCCTTTTGTTTTTCTGAGCAAAAATTCCTACTGAATCATATCTCTGCTGTTCTGAAAGTCCAAATTAGCATTGCAAATTTCAGTGTAGAATTTCTAAAATTTTACAAGTGAGAAACTGTTAGCACGAATTCATAGTTTTCAATATATCTATGCTATGTCTACTATTTAAAAACATGTCTGTGTTTTTAAAGAAACAAATTATACATAATCTAGTCCTACATACCACTATTTGTCTTGATATCCTACTATTTCATTTGGATCTAAGAAAAGTTTGTAAAGGTTATAACTGTAAAAGTATAGCTCTAGTCACTCATTTTTTGTTTCTTGAATGCTTCTATTAAAATTTACCTCTTTAGATTTCCAGAATGTACTTGTTCTTCTGTCAGTCATATTTCTAGCAGCAGCTTGGGAAATTCATTGTTTAATGTGTTAAGTATATCTTCAACACAGGTAGTACTATTTTCTTTGTAAATACAAACATCTTCTCAAATAGCAGCTATATAAATGTTGAGAAAATTTTGAATATAAGACATAAATGTTTCAGGCTGCAGTTGCATAGAACTTACACTAAACCTAGTGCTCTGATATCTAAGTGTTTATTAAACCCGAGTTAGTTAGCTCCTTCTAGTGAATTGAAGTGAATCTGTGCTACACTGAAGACTGCATTATTCCTTTGGGTAGGGAGGTTAGCATTTTGGTCTATGAACCTAGACAGAAAGTGAAGCACACTTGCAGCATTCTGCAGTTTGTCAGTGTATTTGCATTGTTTGTGTCTTCAAATGTGTATGTGCGGTTGTCTGATTAAGACTTTGGTAAGCTGTGCATTAATTTATACTTACAATTGATGCAGTGGAGGTTAGATCGTTTCAGGTTTGCTGAACTGGACTATAGTTCCGTCAGATCCTGCAGCCAATAATTAGCAAAAAAAAAAAAAAAGAATCAGTTGATCCTTAGTAAGAAGCAGAGCCAAACCTCTGTATGGTCTGTGCATATCCAGAAGCCTTTAGTAAAAATTCCCATTTGTTTATGGCACCAAAATCCTATAGCCCCGCTGTTGTTACACATCTTATTAGAAAGCTGCATTTGAAAAAGGCTAAGAGATTTTCCTTCTGTAACACACACTTCTGCAGGCAAATATGCTGCAGTATTGCTAGAAAAATGCATTAGACAGAGATGGTATCATCAAAAAAGTTTGTGGAGAGATAACAAACTAAGCCTCATTGTATACAAAAGATAAACCATCTTTACATACATATTTATACTCTGACTGTTGATATTCTATTATTCTGTACTCGTGAAACAGAAAATTCTGTGAATTTTTGGGTATTCTTCTATGATTAACAACTTTGTATGACCAGATGTCTTTTTTTTTTTTTTTTTTTTTTTAAAAAAAAAAGGCAATTGGTAACTTAAGTTATTATAAATGTAAACTGTGTCATGGGGTACTGTATTAATCACACCGATGCTGTTTTGAGGCAGGATAGAGAGAAGCTCCAGATAGAATAGCTTAATACCAATATTACTGAAGATTCCAGTCCTGAGTCCTTGTTCAAGACACTGAGATCAGAGAATCATACCTCATAGAAATTTCAAGGCTCAACCAAAAGTGTATCACAAACTCTGTCCTTGAGACACCATGAAACTCTCTCTTCATTCACTCATAGAAGCAAATTGAGTTTATGAAAACAAACTAGCATCTGATAATGGCCATAGGATTCTTTATTTAGCACACCAAACTAAGCTGTTCACATATATCTGTTTGTGTACTGTTGACTTTTAGCTTAGGAAGAAGACATGACAAGAATGTTTCTATCTTTCTTATTTAGCTTTTGAACCTTGGAGAAGGCAATAGCTTTACATTCTGCACTTGGCTGAAGTACTTTCTTCAAAATGTTTTCGATGTGAGCTGACAAACTTGTCATTCTCACCTTTACAAGATGCACCTCCCAGGTTCCAGAAGACAAATTTCTCAGCAGTTTTTCAGGCAACGATTTACATTCATGAAAACAGAATAGTGGCCCCGTAAGACCTACCTCAACATTCACTGCAGCCATATAAATGCCATTTGTTTAGCGTTTGAAGTAATCAAGCAACTTAATTTTTAGGTCATAGTAATGATATCTAATCTCAGGAAGACTGAACAGCCTTTATTTTAACTTACACTAAATCTGTAAGGAACAAAATGCAAACATGAAAACAGGAAGCACTTTATACAGATACACACACATGCATGCAGAGTGAATCAGAACTGTAAATGCAAATGCCCCACACCCTGTGTTCTAAAAGTGTAGATAAGAATTAAAAAAAAGGACTGTTTAAGAAAACAACAACAACAAAAAAAAACAAAACAAACTTTCAGAACTGGAACCCATTGTAATGAAGAAAATGACAGCAAGAAAGGATTTCAGCCTCCTGGAACAAGAAGTAAAAAAACCCACATGGTCTTCCCAGTTCACACATGAGAAGTGCCAGTACAATAAATACCTCACAGATTCTACTTTTGTTTGTGGGTGGTAACAGGAAAGTGATGCAGAGGCACACATTCTGGTGGTGTTATACTGGTCTTCAAGTAAACAAATCTAATATTTTAAAAATTATTATTATGAGTAACTCCAACAATTATCTAAGGAAATGTGAAGAAAAACCGGTGTTTGAGTTGCAAAGGGTCAGAGATTCGAACAACCTCAAAATTCTTTCAAGGAAATGAGAAGAAATATCTTGGAGAACAGAAAGACTCTTTGCTTGAGGGTGTACTTTAGCTTTTGAGGTTTAATGGCAAGCAGATTGGCAGCTCTCCTGAACATGCAGAGCACTGCTAAAAAATACAGAACAGGTCTGAGAAAATATGAACTGGGAAAGAAGAGGAGTGTGAGACAGGGAGCAGTTCTCTGATCCCAGATATGAACTGGCACGCACTCGGCAAAATGCAAGAATAAAGCACAGGTAGAAACCATGGGTTCATGACATAAGGTGGTAGTTTTCTGACAGTGAAGACTAGATAAGAATTATGGAAAATTGTCCTTATATATCACAAACTGGTTACTCTTTCTATTTTTTTCTCTTTGTGTGGTGTGCTGGTTTTGGCTGGGATAGAGATAATTTTCTTCATAGTAGCTGGTATGGAGCTATGTTTTGGATTTGTGCTGAAGACAGTGTTGATAGCACAGGGATGTTTTCATTATTGCTAAGCAGCGCTTACACACAGTCAAGGCCTTTTCTGCTTCTCACCCCACCCCACCAGCGAGCAGGCTGGGGGTGCACAAGAAGCTGGGAGGGGATACAGCTGGGACAGCTGACCCAGACTGGCCAAAGGGCTATGCCACACCGTATGGCATCATGCTCAGCATAGAAAGCTGGGAGGAAGAAGAAGGAAGGGGGGGATGTTCGGAGTGACAGCGTTTGTCTTCCCAAGTCACCGTTGCATGTGATGGAGCCCTGCTTCCCTGGAGATGGCTGAATACCTGCCTGCCGATGGGAAGGAGCGAATGAAATCTTAGTTTTGCTTTGCTTGTGTGCACAGCTTTTGCTTTGCCTATTAAACTGTCTTTATCCCAACCCACGAGTTTTCTCCCTTTTACTCTTCCGATTCTCTCCCCCATCCCTCAGGGGGCGGAGTGAGCAAGCAGCTGTGTGCTGCTTAGTTGTCAGCTGGGGTTAAACCATGACATGTGACTTTTATTCTAGGAGAGATAATGGTGCGTGTTCACATTTGTTCAACAAACGGCTTCTCAGTTTGCTAAATTAGCTTTCATCTCTCCCTCATTTTCTATCTTGTTGAGGTAGTATATATATTTATTTTGCTATGTAGAACAGAATAGGACCTCCTATACTGTGTTTCAAAGCTCTAGAATAGAACTAGCTTTCTTGAAAGAAATGGAATTAATATGTCTCGAGAGTTACTTTTACTCTATCTTTGGCCCAGAGTACCTGTGGAGGAAAGCCCTTCAGTACTTTCTTCCTATGTAATATTGTTTGAAATCTGGTAACCTTCTTTTTATAAAGTAATGTTGTAAGTGCTGGATCAATAGCCCTCCAACATAACCTACTCCATTTCCATATATATAAAAAGTAAACAACTGTCTTTTTGATTAAAACCACAAAATTTGGTAAAATTGTAAAGCAACCACTCTCCTTTTCACTGTCTTTGCTATGGTAAATAAGATGTATTGTAAGGTATTGTTTAACCTTGCCTAGACTGTATTCATCCAATCAACCAAACCTGACAGAGAGTTGAAGGTCAATATTCTTTGGTATTTTTGTTCCATGATTATTTTTTTCTTCCTGTCCTCAAAGAAAATTGCTTCCATCTGAAGAGATGTCTAGACCAGTAGTAGCTCTGTGTCCCCCAATCATTACCTGCTAAACTTGTCTGTTAGGCATGAATTCCGACACCTTTGAATCATCTAATTTTAGAGCACTTTTTTAATAACCATCACTCTTTCCCAAAGAGTACTTTTATGACATTAGAAATATCTTAATCCTCCTTCAATAACAGAATGGAAGAGAAAAATTGCCACAGCTATCATTATTGGAAGAAATAGCATTATATTGAAAGGATAAAGTGGACTTATTCTGTCTAACCTGAAAACCACTTACAGGATATATTTTCTGACACACAATCTCTGTGACTGCTTGAGTAACTATTTCAAATGCAGTGCCTAACTTAAGACTAGGTCCCTTATTAATTTTCTCCTTTGTTTTATTTTTACTTCCCATGTATTTCAAATGATTGATATTTATAAAGAACCGTGAAAAGTGAAAAAAATGACTGGAATTATACAATTAACATTGTATGAATGTGGTGGGATTTATACAGAATGCAGTTTATTTTTAACATTCTAGTGTTACAAAAGCTTGTGTTTAAAATAGCTCCACAAATCCAGTTTGTTCCACAGCAGACCTCCAACACTCTCCAGGAGCTGTATTATCTCACCTAATACAAACCATCTAAACTGTAGTTTGAGGCAGTTGTCTAAGCTCCCTTTCAATATCTAATGCAAGCGTATGAAGAACACCCAGAAGGTAAGTCATCCCAGAGGATCCTAAATTAAAAATCTAATGCAGAGAGAAATAGTAGCTTCTAGAGGTGTTTGTTTCTCTTCAGTAACTACAGAAAACACCTACAAATACCGAAAAAAAGACACATAATGGTTTGTTGACTAAGATTGGGTAAGATGAATATCCTAAAGGACTAGCAGATCCGATAATCAGCACCTCAAAGTGATAAACAACTGTGCCCAGCCAGCTATTGGTTGCCTTTCACTGGAGTCAGGCAAATTTGATTAATTATAATTAATTCAATAAAAGACTGAGTCCTTCAGCTCATTAATAATTTCAGAACCTGCAGGATAGCATGCTTACTGTGCTCCGTACTGCCTGTCCACACGCTGTATATTTAAAACCACACCTGTCAAAGGTTTATCATTGAAGAGCATAAACAGTTTTCCTTCCGGAAGGTGGTATGGAGCAAGATTCTAATTATTCCTTTTAACTGTGCTTTTGGGGTAGCTGGTTTCTAGCTTATGTGAATTCCTTAAGGCTAAAATATTTTGCAATAGTTGTGGGTTATGTTTTAAATGAACACCCTTTACATCTTAAATGGTGTGAAGCAGCACTCATGGAGAAAGAACTTCATGTATTATTCACCTTTTTTGCATTGTGTCAAACTGTTTTAAATCAGATGCTAAATTTTACATGAGTATTGATCATAACTTGATATCATCCATTATAAATAACCTTTTTGTTTGTTCAAACTCTTTGTACAGAACTATGGAGAGGGGCAAGAAATGAACATTTAATTAGGTTTAGTAATTTTTCATTTTTGTTTGAAAGGAATATAGGATGTGCTCAATTGCCTACAGTCTCTTTAGATGTTGGAAAAGGATATCAGGTCATTACTCTCCAGGCCTACTCCCAAGATGAATAGATTATATCCCATTCTTTAAAGACATTATTTTACATTTCTAGAAGTAAAGGGAAAAGCAAGCGCTCCATTGAAAGTTAAAGGTGTTAAATTATTGATGTTTATTTGTCTAATTTGTTTTGCTTTACAAACTGTGTGTTCTTATGTCTTTGGTAACTAATACATGTTCAAATACATTAGAGTTCATGAGTTTATCTTTGTTGGTTCAAAAAATATGACTGAAATATGACTACAAAAATATCCAAACAGCCATTACTCTTTTGGGAAAAGCCATGGTTCTTCCTTGATTGTACTCATTTGTAATCAGTGAGTAGACTTGATAAATGTAAATAGTTTTGCAGAATATATCTAGCAAACCCATTTTGCAGAAAACTGAAGTCCTATCACAGCAGAGAGTAATTTTTGAAGTAGTGAAGGAAAAAAGGCAGTGAAACAATAAGGCTAAGTCAAAAAAGACTAAAATATTCCTTGGCTTTCAATGAGCTTTGGAGAAAATTATAATCCTAAAGCTCAGCTGATTTTAGAAATGAAGATATTTTGTATCATCAGAGGCGTTATATGGCTCAGAGCCTTATGTTTTCTCTAGTTGAATTTGAACATCAAGTGAAACAAATCTATAGTTTATAAAATATCAAGCAATTCAAACAGTAAGAACTCTAAAGAAAAAGGTTATATTCAAGAATAAAGTATTAAGAGAAAGTCAAATCTATTCAGAAATGAAAGAAACCCCAAAACCTACATAGGAATAAGCACATTTGCAACAGTGCTTTTCCTCCACAGGGTTTTCCATTTCCTGTGTTCAGTATGTGACCTTATAAAAATGATAACAGGATTCAGCTTCTGAAAAATATACATGCATCTTATCTGTTGTTTTCTTAAGGCAAACACCAGAATTGAAAGATGTGTTTAAAAAAGTCATAGAGTGTGGTTTTGGTTGGTTGGTAACTTGAGGCAACAGGAAAATATTCTGTTCTTGCTGAATTGTTTATGAGAAGTGATTTTCTCTTCTTTGGCTTTTGAAAAGCATAGAAACTCAGTGTACTTAATGATTTCTTTTAGCTACTAGACTGTGGACTAATTTTTAATAAACTAATGACTCCTTATACAAGTCTGCTATGAATTTTCAAGGGCAAGACTTAACTGTCTGCCACAGTTAATTATGTATTTCAGTAGTCTTATGGGTTGCTCATAAGGATGTGTCTCTAATTCCTGCCTGCACACCAAATTTACCCCCTTATCCTTCTCTTGAAATGTGTGCAGGATACTATGAATCTGTGCTTGAGTTTTTTCAGTATTTTCAAAGTTATGTGTGGAACAGGCACCTTAGTCTACATCTTAGCACAGTCTATTCCTTTTCTGCTTTCCTCTTCAGTCTGAGATAAGGACACTCATCAGCTACCTTTATTATCTCTGCAAATGCTACACACATTATTTATGGCGATAGTATTTTGCTTGCTTTTCTTTGGATGCAAAAGTATTTTTCTACTCAGGAGGAAAGTGTGTGTGTGTGAAAGCAGGTATAACGAGCAAACCTTTCATACTTTCGTTTTTTTATTGAAAGATGCAAGTTTGACTTCTCCCAGGCAGAGGTGAGAATTGAGATTCAGTTCAAACGCCAACTCAGCTGGAAGACGGTCACTGTTCTCAGGAAAGTCAGACCCAGAAAATGTAGCAGTACTGCACGCACTGCCATTTGGCCCTTCAGTGGGTTAGGGACGACAATGCAAAGCTGACTGTATCTTGAAAGGATTTGGCATAAACTAAGAAGCAAAGTGCTTACCAGACTGAGATATTTTTAGGTATCTGTGGGAGCAGAACTGTAGTTTCCTAGGAAAATGACTTATGAGCTTGAGATTCCTAGAGAGCTAATGTGCTACTGAGCGTGGTTTTAAGGATTACAATTAAAATACCTAAAAGCAAATTAAGACACACTTTAAATGCTTTAACCTCCTTTATGTGTTTGGTTTGGTTTATTCCACATGGGGAGTTTGGGGAGGAGCAAGGAGTTAAGCTTGGTTCTTATACAACCTACGTTATCTACTCAGTCAAGCCCACAAGACAGAATAAGCCTAACATATTTTTGTTGAACAATTTTTGAGTCGTTTTAAAATTGTCGTGATTTCTGTGAATATTTCACAAACAAAGAAATACTCTTTGCAAACTATCAGACTGTGTTAACTTTGTTAAATCCCTGGCACATGCAGATAACTGATCCAAATGTAGTTCTGCTGCCTTCTTTACATATTATGGAATTTTCAATATTAGAATTATGTGTATTGTTCAAGAGTAGCAAGCCAGAGCAACTTTGGCTTGCTGCAGTGAGTAATATTTAGGAGTACGCTGGCATACAGAATTGTTCCAGCTGCTTCACCTTCCGCTGTTTTCCTCGGTTCAAGGAAAATTCACACAACTTGCCCTTACGTATCTTGTATCAGAGGGGAAAAAAAAAAATCCTTCTGCCATACAGTCTGTAGTATTTCGTCAGTGGTTTACATTCAGTCCGTCCCCTTTGCCAGTCAGAATCAGCCATGTCCAGCAGATATCAAGCTCTGAATAATTTGGGGCAGCTACTGAGGATATTGCTACCTTACAGAAATTGCCTGTTTTTAAATAATATGTTTTTTGTATGTGTTTTCCCTGGAATTTTTAGCAAATATGGAAAAGAAATCTTAAAATCTTATACTACTAATTACCTGTACCTGTCTCCAAATAAAATAAGAAACAATTCAAAATCCTCCCAGAGATTAGATGGCATTAAACAGAAGATAATTAGTACAAAGGTGAGAAGAGGTGATCCCCTTTTTCCAGTTGCCAACCTCAGTGCACAATGGTGCTACGTTTTAGAGATGTTTGACTATCAAATACAATGAAATGTTATACCTAATTTTAGCTACAATCCATTCTGTTAATTAAAAAGTTATTTACAAGTTTTATTACATTTTTAATAATGATGAAGCACAAACAAGCTGTCATATGCATAGGTAGAAAATATAACTAGACAACAATATACTGGCATAGGAATACAGCTTTGATATTTGAGTGATTTTTCTGACAAGTCTGGGGAAGATAGAGTTTCTCAAATAATAGAAAAATAGAAGAAAGAAGGATAAATAGCAAGGGAAGAAAGACTGTCAGGGTAAACATATATTTCTTTAGATTAAGCTTTGCTCTGCTGAACCTTATCTGTCTACAGGCTTGTGTATTCCTGTTTTGATTTTTGTTGTACTTCTGGGGTTTGGTTTGGTTTTGTTCTAATATGAAATCTGGTATGTTATAACCTACTTCTCACGTTGCTTTTTTATATAATTTTAAAGTGATTGAGGGCACATTTTTAGGCCTGTATTTTAGGCGAATCCATTTTCCAAAAAGATAAAGCTGGGACATTTAAAATGATGTGGTATTGTGTACAAGAATTCAATCTGTTTTTAAAATCACTGCATTAGCCTTTGAGAACTCTAAAACAGCACATCAATAATACTAATAAAATACAATCTCTCTTTTTTTTTTTCAGAGCTTTGTACATTTTAGGCAGGCTAAATGCAGTAATTAATATTTGGTCATGTTTTACATTGATTGACCAAAGTTATTTGAGGGCCTCTGTAATGCTAATGGCTGCTACAAGTTCTGATGCAGAACATCAAGCAGTCGATCAGCTGGAATGATAGCTCAGGACCTTCTGTCAGGAAAGAAATGTAATGGAAGGACAAAATTAATTGGGGAGACTGTCATGCTTCTAGCTCATACAAGTCTCAGCATAAAAAAAAAAAAAATTGTTGTTGTCAGTATGGTTAAGTGAATTGTATTCTTACCTTCCCTTTCCCCATACTGTAGTTTGCACAGCTCTGTCTGTAGTATGCTGGAGTCCTGACTACTGTTGGAATTTTAAACACCAATTTTATATTTCCTTTTAGAAATGAATGTATACAACAAGCTTTTTCTTAAACTTAATGAAGATCAAACACTTCAGTGCCCAGGTGATGTTTTCATCTATTATTTAATATTTTTGGTTTTTTACCTGTATGTTTGTATGTACAGCAATATGCACATACTATATACATACTTGTTTAGTTAGGCTTGCTATTAGTTAATAAGCTTTGTTAAAAGAACCATGTGGATATGCTGACCTTCCTTATGTTCAATCTTTGACCCGAAACTTTGACTTTTGCAGAGTATTTTTGTACTTTTTATAAATACCTTTGCATCTGAATTCACTGGGTACAACATAAATAGATATGAAAAATGGGCATATATTCTTAAAACAAGCTACTCTCTTACAAATTCCTATCATCTTTTGTTTGCTTCTTCCTGTTAGTTCTAAGGAATCATTGTAATTCCCACAGGTAGCACTACCAGCTTGGAGCTGTAATTAATAAACTGTGCCAGCAATGACTAAATCTTATTCTTTCTTCTGACATGTTGGGTTGCATTTAGGATTTTCTGTCCACAATCACAGAATTTTTTTTTCTTATTTCTATTTTGAACTGCTCTCGGGTTTCGTGGCAGCTGCTTTGTTCCAGTACAGAAAAATTTCAGTGTCTTTATAGAGGTCAAAGCTGTTGGTTATTATTTCTGTATGAAGTACAGGGATCCCAAAGCTGCCACGGACTGAAAAAAAAAAAAACAAACCTGACTGGAAAACCTTGTCAATCTGTATCCAAGCTAATCAGTGTGGGTGAAGCAGGATTGTGCCACGACAGGAAGGGCTATCATCACAGTCAGAGCTTGTCTTGATGGGCAAGAAAGGGATTCTGCATTTCTTTCTCCTCATCTATCATCCACACCAGTTCCAAGCTCGCCGCTGTCATCGGATTGTCCTGATTTGTTTAAGGATATATCAATAGGAAAAACAACAGTGTTGAAAATGAATTGAAAGTGGTGGCTTCATGTACTATAGGCCTTGCAGACAGTTTAGTTTTGTTCTGTCTTTCTAGCTAGTGTGAAGACCAAAAGAGTGGTAATAGCATACTTTGTAATTGTAAAGTGATTGCCTAGTAAGTGTTCCTTGACAGGAAGCAATATTTTGGTTTAATTCCAAACAGAAGAAATATATCAAAACGCATAGTAAAATAAGTATCATATTCAGAGGCTTCCCAACAATCATGTCTTTAGCCAGTCATTGCCAGAAAAAGGAATTTGGACATACTATGGATACCTGGGATGCTTCACTCAGAAAAAAGGAGAAAGCTTGGCCCATGGGAAAACTGGAAGCTGGTAAGGACCCAGTTGCCGTTTCCATTGGAGCAGAGCTGGATCAAATGGAAAGAAAAAATACATTTGAATGTATTAGACATTTGAATATATTGTCCCTGAAAAACAGACTGGATTGTCATGACTTCTGTGTCCTACTGTAAATCTAACATGATTCTTTAATGCACAGAGTGGTATATTTTCTTCTGACTTCTGGTTCCATTACCATTGCCAGGAATTCTCTTTCCATCTCCTGGATGTGGTTTATACCCTGACACTCTGTGTTTAAATACTATTGAGACGCGCCGTCTCAACCATTCAACCTGCTTAGTGTCCAGGCCTTCATTTCATCTTTGTTAGAATCAAAGTTGCAAGGAATGTCCTTAAAACAGACAGGCAAACCAAACCAACCAACCAAACAGAAGCCACAGTAACCCCTGCAAATCCTCCAGTATATCTAAACTGAGGTGTATAGGATTATTGTAATTTTACACACATACATACATATATATCTAAATATGTATATGTATGTATATAAGTAAATGAGAAGTTGATAACATCAGAAATCAGGCAGCCATGAAGCTGAAGACAGGTGCCATTGCTTCCTCCAAAGGGTAGTGTAGAGTGCACCACACCTGCACTATGCAATTATAAGAACAACTTGTGAGGTTATACACAGGGAAAATAGTGTGATACAATTCTTAATGACCAGTGCAGTATTTTAGTAACTGAACATATGTACCAAAGGATGTGCTCCCTTCTGTTTAAAACGTGTCTATATTAAGCTTCAAAACAACATACATAGTCCTTACTGACTGTTTCTTGATATTTTGCTGTGCTGTTCTCACTTAAACCAGAAGCATTTATAGTTACTATCTCACTGAACCTTAAATTGGAATTAATTCTGAAATGTCCAGATGACTGTCACTGCACAAGTGAGACAGGCCTTGCTTATACTAATTTTAACAAGAGTAGATCAAAGTGTGGCAGCAGTAGGGTGTTCTTTAGTGTGCCTTTTGTTTGTTTTTTTTTTTTTAAGCCATGACTGCTACCTCTGGACCTTTTGTGGTACCAGCCAAAAGGTGTGTCATGCCAGTGTCTACCGATCACATAGGTCAGCATGCCGTGGCCTTTACCTGACACACTTGCTGGCATCCCCGCTTACCATTCCTACCACTCCTAGCTGTGACTTGCTTCATAGGTGAAAATTAGTATATGCTGTTGATGTAACGACAAAAAAAGAATTCAGCCTATTCTCTCCCTCTGTAAATGTTGGCACAGCAAAAATAAATTAGGGAAGAATAACAAATACTTTTACCCTTGATATAAGAGAAAGTAACTTTGCATGAAAAGACAGAATGGGGAGCAGAAGGCTGGACAGTAAGGCCACACATTTTTAAAAGTCTTCTAGAATGTAAGCAGACCTTTAAAATAGAACAACAAGAATTGTTTCCAACTCCGTGAACCTTGTACAATGCTTCAAGTTCATTTCCTTCACAATGAAATACTTGTTCATTGCGTGCTTCAAATATTGTATCTCTTGAAGCCTGGTGCCTCATCAGTTGTCTTCTGCTATGGTGGCTGTCACCTGCCTCTTCCAGCTCTACAAGTAAATACTTTCATTTTGCTTTCCTTAGTTACTCACTCTGCCAGAATCTTTCCAACAAAATGAAGGAGAGGAAACTGTCAATAAATCAAATTAAAATTGTATGCTATTTTGCAAACATCTGCATAAGCAATTTTTCCTTTAAAAAAAAAAAAAAAATCCATACAGCAGTAGAGCCAGTTGGTTTAGCTGAAGTTTATAGCTTCTGAGGAAAAAAAGAAGGCAACGATGTTGCTGGCCAAGGATAAAGGTAGATCAAAGAAGCTGTGGCTAAGACCATTAATCTGCACATATATATGTGTTACAAAAATATATTTTTGTAACAAATTACTGTATTTTTATAGTACCTACTTTTAAATTCTGCTTCTCATTTCTGTTCTTCTAAACATCATTTATGTAACAAAAGAAGCTCACATAATGATCTTGGCTTAATCTTTGAAGTTGACATATCTTCTTACCATCTAATGCAACATAATATTCTCTTTATCACCTATTCTCTTTTTCACAGTCAAGCTCACCTCAGTTTTATTTTATGCAGAAATCAGTCAGCAATATGACTTGCAATACGTTCTGGAAAACTTTTAGTGATCATAACAGAAAGCAAGAGATCAATGGGCAGTCTTACAGATTACTTCAAAGAGACAAAGGGTGTGCAAACGAAGTCTGTAAAAGCTGAGTCTTTCCAAACCACAGGGGTTTGTAGTAAACAAAACAAATCAGTTCTTCTGAAGTTCAGCACTGATTAGCACAGATGTCTCTGTTAGTAAGGCACTGCCTTACAAAAAGATCTTCAAGAGTTTTTCTTTAGGAAGTGACATATAGATCTTGCTGCTATTTCTTATGAGGTATACAATGAAATGTCTTGGAGTAAGAACAGAAACAGTCCCAGAAAATAAGGTTCAGAGGCAGCTTGTGATCAGAAATCATTCTGATTAGGGATGCATGTAGGATCTGGATTTAGGTTTTCCTTAAGACATCAATAGTAATACAAAATTTAACATCTAAGAAGTTACTTATTTGGTATTCCTTTAAAAGAGCACTGTGGCTGGCTTTCAGGACATTTTGCTGATCATAGATCACCAATTAAGTCATCTTTGGATGGAAAAAAAGAAGATTAAAAGATAGAACTCATAATAGAGACCTCTCAAACTCCCAAAAGGATTGAATGCTTTATGATGGATGTGATCCTGGGAGCTGGTACAATATAGTTGCTGATGATATGAATTAATGTAAAAGAAAATAATTTAGGTAGATAGTAAAGGAAGAAGACAACTCTGACATCTCTGAATGTCTGTATGTCTATATAACTTTTTCAGTCTACTTCAGAATGAAACTTTTCAATTTCTTGTTATCTAAGTTTCAGCAAATGTTTATAATTTCATTAAATTGTAGCCTGAGTTTCACCACCATTACCTAAATTCATTTTGTTTGGTAGAAATTAATAAATAATGTTAGAGCTTTCTTAAATATGATGGGTTTATTTATGTGTTTCTAGAAGATTCATAGGAGGATTGGTAGCGTAGAAAAAGCAGGGATTGGGCACAGGGAAACATTCTGGTTTGGGTCAAAGGCTACCCATTTCCCCGTGTTCTGCATGATGTGATTGGTGCATCTGTACTTTAGCAGCCATAATTTGTTTAGTGATGAATGTAAGAACAACTGTAAGAGAACAGATGGTGCCCCTATTTGTCTGGATTTTCTTCCTACCAAGATTTTGTTTATCTCTTGCAGCAGATTCTGTTGCTCATCTCCTTTCCACTTTAAATCAGTGAATCATATTCAACAACTCTAAAACTTACATTACATTTAATTCAGGACACAATATAGAAACATGGTCAGTATAAAAGTAAAAAATCACAATTATTTCTGCAATCTCGTAAGTTTTTCTTATGGATTTACCTTAGTCATTTTAATATGTTCTTCATCTACTGACTTCTAAATTACCTGAAAATTAAATGACTAAAATTACTACTTATATCTGTTGGAAGACAGTATGCAACTCCCAGCATCATTCATATCTTTATCCGGTTTTGCCTGTTGTTTCAAAACTTTATGTTCAACTGGATTGTCAATGTACCTTAAATGGAAACATTGAAAACATTCTAGTTCAGAAGAACAGCTCTGAACTCTGATTATTTAAAAATCTCCTCAGTCTCTTAAACATATGGTGATTCACCCATGATTATTTTTGTTAAAGATGAGTTTAATTTAATGAGTCAATGAAATTAAAGATTTCTTTTTCTGGCAGCTGGCCCTCTTAAAATTCAAGGTCAATGCACAGCATCGATGTAATTGCACAGCCAGTCAGTCCATGTTCTACAGGTGCTGGTCATGTTGAAAATAAATACTCTAATAATGTGTAGCAGAAGTCATATTCAAGCAAGCTCAAAGAAAACAAAAACATAAGCATATTCAAAGTCACTTTTGGGATATAATTGAGCCATCAAGTCTTTCTGCTTTGAGGAAATCATTTACCTTCCTGTTAACTGTGTGCATCTATTCAAATGCTGTGCTGTACCTTTTTGTTCATTAACTGCCTGACATCGTTAAGATTTAAATTATTGCTAAGGATTAATAACTCAGCATTCAGCTGGAATACTTTCAGAACATCAACAACAAGATTCAGAACTCAAATCCCAAACTCTCCAAACAGCATTTAATTTGATAAATCCTAGGGTTATAGTGTGAAAGGAAAACTCTAATAGCACTAATACAGTCAGAAGAAGGGAAAGAAACTAATACAGAGAAATGAGGAAACCAGGAAATCCAAACTTTACTTAGTTTAGAATCTAAAGGTCACAGAAATGGTACAATTTCTGGAGTTGATGTGCTGCCAAGTGCCTGGGGGGAGGAACCACACCAACCAACCAACGCAAAACCCAGGATTAAAGAAAAAAATTAAAATAATTTTTAAAAAATCCAGCACTCCTGAAGGATGCAGCAGAGTTGCCCTGAGGTAGCTCTGCCACACTCAGAAGGAATTTATGTCGTATAAATGTCCTTGTAATGCAGGCCAGGTCTGTTATGTGCCATATCCTTCTAATCGCATCAACAAGACTGACTTCTGAAGCAGCATCAATGGTGGGCAAGCACACCATGTGAAATTAGAGCCGATGGCAAAATTGTATTCTGGCCTAGATTTAACTCACCTGCATGCATATCCATAATGAGAGAGACTGTTTGTATCCTTTTGTCCTTTGTGCAAACTGGCCTTTCGTTAATCATAAAAGTTTCGATAGATGAAACACATACTAGGAGGGATCGCCATAAAATGTCTTGGACAGAATCAAAAGCGGGCTGCCCTCCTGGACTGATTTCAATAACTTACAGAATCATCTTCCAGAGAAAAAACATAGGTCTCCTCTATTAGAGTATATTTTCTGACCTTTTTTTATATATAGTAGCACATAAATCCTTGCAAGCACACATGCCTGAAAAGAACTCATGTGGAAATAAAAACATAAGAGAGTGATCTGGAACCAATGAAAAAAGAAAAATGTAAACTTGAAATGAGCTTTTCCTACAATGTTTCCTATAAAATAAATAAAACAATAGTCGTTTGTTTTCATCAGCTGGCAAGTTAATTTTGTTTGTAAATAAGATGTAATTTTTAACTAGAAAAACATAAATACTGAATTTAATGATAACAGCTGTCATTTTCGTCTGATATTTATCTTGTGAGGCATTCTGCTTACTACCATAGTTATCTGTACTTCGTTAATATGTTTCTTATTTATGCATTCTAAGTGCATAATGTCAGAAATGATGAATATATTTTTCAGATTTGTTAATGAAAAAACCCTATTTCTTATTTTGGAGGGCTCTGGGGGGGTGGGTCTGCTCTTTTGGCCCACTGAGAGAGTTTAGTCTTTATTCTTACAGGCAAGGTCCAGGATATTGAGTATGTTCATCTTTTTCATCTAAGTGCCTCAGAGTGCGTGGACTAAGACTAGACTTTGGCTCTTCAATATTCTGTGCTAACAGAAGAGCATATTAAATACAGTGGAACATTATTCTATTAGTTGTCCTTTGCCGCTCTTTCTACAGTTAAACTTTTCAGCATACCTGATTATTCACTTTGGGTTACTAGCTGAAGGATACATAGTGTTTCTTCCTTCCGTAAGGCAGAGGAATAGTAGTACACCTGGGGTTTTAGCCCAAAAAACAGTATGCCTGACATGCCCAGCTAGCCCTGGGGAGTGAGACATGCTTCCTGTCCTGACAGCTTAGACACTGTCTTTGTAACAAATGGAAGGTGACCATATAATGTACAGTAAGGACTTGGTGTTGAATTTGGCTACAGCTTCCAATGTATTCAACAATATTAAAAAAAGTTATATAATCTAATGTATATTTTGTTAATATATCCTTTATTTGGAAACTAGGGTTTTCAAAGAAATACTATGCTTTATTGAGCTTCAGAACTATTTAGAGGTCTCAGATGAACTGTGTGAATTACCTCTGTAGTAACCCATTGAGCCTTTCCCTTATAGAGAATCTTTGATCCCATCCAAATTATTTTAACGTTATGCAAGCATCTGAACTTCCAGAGTCCTACAATCTAAAAAGTACTAAATTCTCTGGAAAAAATTTTATTGGGAAAGAGATGCCATTAAAAATCACAACCTTTTCATATTTGTATGAATTATATTCTTTTAGCTCTATCTATTTCATAATAGTTCATATTTTGACGAGGGAGTTTGGGATAATATTTGTATTTGGCAAAAATATCTGCTTTGTACTCTGTATCAAGACTGGAGACACTTCACAATGAAAGACACACATTTCACTCATTTGTATTTCTTGAGGTTTAGCCAAACAGTATTATTCTTTTCCAAACCACTGCAATAAGAGTTTATATTTTATGTATAGCCATAATTAGAACTATCCCCAAAGTCTGGTTTTTTTTGTTGTTAATGGTGGGGTTTTGTGTGGTTTTTGTTTTGTTTTGCTTTGCTTTGATTTTAATTGGTATGATTCACCTTTCTGGGTGAAAGATTCATTGATGTGCATAGTATCCCATAGCATCTATTTGACTCCCACAGAATCTCTTTCATAAGTTTTCTTAATGTGATGTAAAATATCCTGGTGTTCTGGCTCATCTGAAATGAATGTCTGCATCTGTTTTTATTATGTACTACAAGAAGTAAATCCTTGTTGTCAAGCCAAGTGATGCAGGTGGGCTTGGCCTTCCATGTTGTCTGTGACAGCAGACCCTGGGATTAACTATATTTTGTGCCTGATTGTCTCCAAAGCAGTTTGAATACAAGCTACCATGTATGCAGCATGATTGATCAGAGGATTAGGATCAGTAGTAAAACAGCAAGTGAATCAACTTGGTAAAATATATGCACAGATGATAGCACAGGTCTGAGCTTCACTTTAATCTATCTGGAGCATCCACTACCACAGCAGTGGTACTAGATTTGCAAATGCCATCATTGGGATTATGACAGAGCAGTTCTTCAAGGCTCATTCCTACCTAGGCAGGGTCAATCAGACTCTAATCCACAGTTAAAAAAAAAAAAAAAGGCGCTCCTAGGAAAATATTGAAGAGTTATGAGATCTGCTATATATAATTAATTCATATCATAGAATCCTTAAGGTTGGAAAAGACCTTTAAGATCATCAAGTCCAACTGTTAACCTATCACTGCCAAGTCCACCACTAAACCATGTCCTCCAGCACCACATCTACCCGTCTTTTAAATACTTCCAGGGATGGAGATTCAACCACTTCCCTGGGCAGCCTGTGCCAGTGCTTGACTGCCCTTTTGGTGAAGAAGTTTTTCCTAATATCCAACCTAAACTTCCCCTGGTGCAGCTTGAGGCTGTTTCCTCTCATCCTATCGCTTGTTACTGGGGAGAAGAGACCAACCCCCACCTCTCTACAACCCCCTTTCAGGGAGTTGTAGAGAGCAATAAGGTCTCCCCTCAGCCTCCTCTTCTCCAGACTAAACAACCCCAGCTCCCTCAGCCGCTCCTCTTAAGACTTGTGCTCCAGACCCTTCACCAACTTTGTTGCCCTTCTTTGAAAATGCCCCAGCACCTCGATGCCCTTCTTGTAGTGAGGGGCCCAAAACATCTTTTCTTTAGAACGTGCAAATTTTATTCATTAGCAACACAGCTCTACATTCTGTATGTGCGTACAGCACGCTTCTGTACAACATAAGGGGTTAGAGTGTAATTTTGCATTTCAAAGTAATTTAAGCAGAGTCACGGAATTTGGTAGTTTCACACTTACAAAGGCAGCTAACAGCCTCGCAAAAGAATCTCATAGGCAAAACAATTGATTTCTAACTTCTTCCTGAGCAGAGAACCTTCACTGCCTAGATCATGTACAATAAAACTGACATCTGAGGGTAGAGCAGAAATATACTCAGCTTTCCTAATCCCTTGGAGGCTTGTGAAATTACTGTCTGAAAACTATAATGAGAATGGGATAATTTGTGACATTTCCCTCTGCTGTTAGAAGGTATTGATTTTATGACATTTTTGTTTCTTATTATGTATTATGAGCATAAGACATCAGAATGTTAATATCAGATGCATAGAATAAACAAGAATAGTGCCAGGTAGTACTTTATTTATTTCAATTATTTTTCAGTTTTATGCTGTAGCTATTTTACCAAATCCCTGCAGGCTGTTAGCAGATAAACAATCATTCATAAACTCTGAGAATTCAGAATTAGAGGAGGCAGCCTATACATAAACTTATTTCTTCCATGAAGTCTACCAACCAAGTGAGATAACTTATCCTTACCATGCTGAATTTTGACCTCCCTTGGTTTACCTAAGACATTACATTTTTCAGCTGCATTGTCTGTCTAATTTAGACTGTCAGTGCCTTGAGGTAGTTGTCATCTTCCTCCTGACATATGAGGGACCTGCTGAAAATACTAATGTATTCACAACAGGTCCAGTACTGCCACTTGTATTCAGCCCTGCTGCATCTTACTTGTCAGGTCTTTGTGAAGGGTAAGTTCCCTCTTCTAGTGGTAAAACCACCAAGACAAAGTTATGGAGAAAGCTATCTCATTGAGACTGTTTAGAAATTCTTCAAGTGTTGACATCTTAGCTGTAGAATAATACAGTCCTGAAATTAGCTTTGCTTACAGCTGTGGCTGGGATCACTAAAAGCCATACCTGGCTTTTGGTTTTCTGGAGAAACCTCTGTGTATCTCTCCCCTCTGTTCATCCCACTCTGTTCATCATACCATGCACAACTGATTGCACCCAAGGAATGAGCAAGGGCTGCAGATTCAGAAGTTCTGGCAAAAGCTTGGGAGGTTGCACTACTACGAAAGGGAGGAGGCATACTACCAAAAAGAAACTGAATGAATGAAATACCTGCAGAGAAATGTGCTGTCCAGGCTGAGCAATGGTAGCACAATTACATTCTAAGTAAATGTATGGCAATAGGATACTAATCATATATAAGGTGCTACTTTCTAGAATCATGTTCTTCTGCAAGAAGTCTATACATAAGAGAACCATTTATGATATCTATGTAGCAAGAGACAGCTGCATTGTAAGCTGGTTAAAACAATGTGGATACTTGCAGTGATCCTGGCCAGAAGACTAGTGTACTTTGAGGAGTTAGTGATCCACCTAACAGCTAACCTGTGGAGGCCCAGGCCTGTTCTGCACTGTGCTGCACATCTGTCGTGGCCTTCAGGCATGTGTTGTGCTGCACAAATCCCTTGCCCGCAGGGAAAACTCAGCATGCTTATTGTAATGGAGGAACCTGTCGGCAGCTCCCACTCGCTACTGACAATCACACCACCTGCATGGCCTTGCCTTCAGCTAACAGTACGGCAAGAAGTTTTCATGAGAACATCATTTCTGTTTGACTGTAGAAATGATAAATAGAGTTGTTTCTTTGTCAGAGAATCCTGTAATAGCTTGAAGCACTGAAAGGGGAGAATCTCTGCTATGGACAGGGGTCAGCATGGCATGTTGCACGTGGGTCAGAGTCCTGTTCGACGCTACACTGCTCGGGCTCCCGGCATCTAAAGAGGTGTAAGATTATTTATGCTATTTTCTTCGTGCAGTGTTAGCTCTAATAAATAGCATTACAGAGTCTGTGTGCCTTTCTTACTGGGTTCACAATGAACCAGCACCTTCCAGTGCAAAACAATACTTAAAAATAGGAAGGTGTCTGTTACTCATGAATTTAATGCTTAGCCCCAGAATCAAGCCTTGACTATAACTTTGGTCACCATCATTGAAGAGAATACTAACACAGCTGCTGAGCTGTGTATGGACTGACTAGTCCACTTGTTTCTCAATTTGGCTGCAAAGTGGAATAGGGTTTCTGTTCATTCTTGAACAATGTCTGTGTGTGATCAGCCTCTGGTTATGAATATGGGCATGGAGAGTGTTGGAAAGGACAAATTGTGTCCTTCTGCAGTGAAGTACGGTTGGTTACATTCTGCTAGATTTTATGCCTTTAATATTCCCAAATGACTTTCTGAAGTGGGGGCAGGGGAAAGATTGAATAGGATCTAATACATTTCTCTGCACTTTCAGGGCTTCAAGGGATACTTGTCTGACAGATTCACTGCAGAAAATAGAGAACAAACAAAAGCAATGAATAGACAGTCCCACTTTTTCAACTGCCAAGTGAGAGTTGATCCACAGGTGTTTTTACTTCCCCCCCAAGGTGATTGCTTCATTAAAACGTTGATATAGAGGTTTATCTGTAATCAGCATGCCTTTAAAAATAGAAAATAAGTCTATATATTAAACATGAAAAAACCCAGTAATTGTGAAGATGCCAAAGATGCATCTCACATTCTGATGTCATACTGAATCCATATAGTTGTTTCCATGCATACGTGTAAATATATATTATACATATTTATACATGTACATATATGGCACAAAGCCATTATATGCAAAAGTTAAAACAGAAAAACAAAACCCACTAAACTTTGAGTAATTTTATATGTTTTATGAAGATCAGAAATTAAGCATAATGAATGTAGAGTTATCTCCATAGCAGTTGTAATGATCTGTAGCCTGAGTTATAAGTAACCTCAACTTCAGAATGTATAACTTAGCCCTAAAATATATGGAATGCTTGCTAGAGAAAATGTTGGCCTAGAAGAGGACTATAGATACAGCTACCAGCAATAACAGATGCATAAATTGGAAGAATTCAAAACCAACTTCAGATGCATGGTAGCTCTGGCACATACCTTGGTCATGGTTTATATTTTAATTTCTCCTTGTTTGTGAACAGTGTTAATTTAGTGTTGGCCTAAATCATCATATGGTCTCCAAACATTCTAATAAGGAAATAAAGAGGAGAAGTCATAACAATTTGACTTCCTTGTAATCTAAATCAAGGCAGCCCATTAGACTCAATTTTTTCCCTGATACACTAATAGTAGTATATTTGAATCTAAACCAATTCATGCCATGGATGTCTTTAACTTACCAAAGATCTACTTGCAAACATATTATCATCTATAATTCTTTCAGACCTACAGAATGCTTCTACTCATTTTAACATGAAAAAATTATGGAAAGAAACAGATCATCTATCTGAAACCATTCAAAGCTTTCTGATCAAAAGAGAGGCACACTTTACGATGTCTGAATCATCTCACCATCACTGTGGAAGTGTACAATGTAAGAGAAGAAATATTCTTTCTCCTTGGCCATCTGCATTTAAATTGATACGTTATAAGAAAAAACACAAGCTGACCCAGGAAACAAAAAGTTTATCCTATAGCTGATGTGGATATAAAGGATTTTAATCTTTTTTAAGTTCACTGTAGGGCGATTCATAGCATATGGATAATATTGTACAAAAATAAGAACTAAGGTATAAGGGAAAAGAAACTGTTATTTTTATGTCTTGTGAAGTTGACTAAGTTGCAGATATTGTACATGAACTAGATTTGTATCAAATTTATATAGAGCTTTCTCACAGAACGGTGTAGTGAAGAGAAGGGAAAAACAATATCATAATAAGGTCAGAGGATGAGAGAATAACTGAGTTGTCCAGAAAATAAAGCCACACTGGGATCTCATAAACTGGGATATCATTCCTCTAGGTAATCAAACACATTCAAAATATCATTCAAAATGTATCTGTCTCTTGTGGGGACTTTAAATGAGCTAAGCTTACTTTGTCTGAAATAATGCTTTTATAAAGAAAATATTACAACGAGACAAAAGCTTTCCTTGTATCCCTTAACAATAAAGTCTGAAAATACAATGTTATTGAAATTCTTATGTGTACTTCAGAAACAAAATCATTTTGGGTTTCTTTAAAGAAACACAGATTGTGTAGATTTTATCTGATTTATACAGTGTAATCATATTTATATCATAATTTTTCTAGTTTGTAACAATAGCCTTATAAATATTTTATTCCATTCTTTTTCAACATAAATACTTCCATTTCTCGGGGTCACAATTTGATCTGAGTGCAAATAGCTTTAAACAGCAAGGGTCCAAGCCATAGATATGTATTCAGATTTGGACCCAACTACTAAAGTGGAATATTTAAATGTTCATATACAGTGTTCATGCTGTTATGGAGCTGGAGAACAAAAGTGATCAAACATCACATATTCCACATTACACATCCAGAAAGAGGCGCAAAGAGAAAAAGGAGGGAAAAGAGAAAGAAGGGGAAAAAAAAAGAAGAAAGAGTAAAGAGGATGATTAAGTGCATTTCTTAGCTTGCTTTTCTCTCTAATATGACAGTGCCCAGTTCATGCTTGTCATGCACACACTCAGAAAGACATATCTGAGTTCTCATAATTTTAGTCTGATGCTGTTTTCTTCTTCCTACATGGAGAATGTAAGTATACTCTCTTTGGGCTGGCACCAATCCTTGCATATTCAAAGCGTTTGCCTGTGTATCCCTCCACATTCTCTCCACAGACCTTTGGTAGTGGCAGAAATGTCAAAGAAAATAACAGTGCTGAGAGTTTCATTAAGATAAGTCAGCAGGGCTGTGGGGAAATGAGGGGAGAAGAACAGATGAAGTTAGTTATCATTCCAGTGGAAAAAGACATAGTGGGAATTCTTACTCTTTGGCTAGTGGAGAACCCACAGAGGAAGCTTGCAGCTGCCCAGTGATGAGAAAACCATTGATTAATCAGTGCATCTTTTGCATTAGTTGATATTGCAGCAATCCAAGCATCAATCAGGCAAATGTATCAAAACCAAGGCTGATTTTCAGATCCTCTTCCTCTTGTTTCTGTTCCTGAGTCTCATTTTAAATGCAGCCTTAGTACCTATTGGTATTTACAGTTGGAATTCTCTCTATGCAAAGTCTGTGGTATCCAGCACCGTATTTACCATTGCAAAACAATACAAGGCTTCTGTTCTATAGATTGCAGTGATATTTCCTTATACATTCAGGAACATATCACGGTTACTTAATCATTATTGGACTGGCTGGCTGTTCTTGGTTTTAAATAGTCCTGTCTGATCATAAATTTTACAAATAAGATTCTGCCAGAGTATTCACCTTAGAGTACATGGTCCAGTGAGATTTAAGAATACTTATTTTCAGGTCACAAAGCCTGTTTCACAGGCACAGTCTCTGAGCCCACTCTATCCCTCATTTGAATACCTTTATTCTGTAGACAAAAAGATATATTTAACCAAATTTATCTCCCTCACCACAGAGATACAACTATCAGACGTACCAGAGAAGCCCTGGATATAGTCCAAAGGATAACATGTATGGAAAAAGACTTTTTTTTTTTTTTTTTTTACTCCAGCTATCTATGCAGATTCTGGTCATGTTCATACATTGACTTAAGTCTCAAAAGCATGTCTTTTCTAGCAAGTATGAGGGCTTCTATTATATCTCTCTTCTATGATACCTTTCTATGTAAGATAGATGTGCAGCTGTGTAGTTTGGATAGTGGGAAGCACAGGAACGTCTGCCATAGCTCTACTTTACTGGAAAATTCCCATATGCCCCAAAAATGTATTCATAGAATCATTTCCAGTCTTTAAAAGATACTTAGTTCTGAGCGGTTGGTTTCTGGTAGAAATTATCTGAAGGAGTGTCCCAGAAAATCAGTCTTTAGTGATAGGTTGATTGACTAGATGTACTTTCACTTACTTTGAGACTAATGTGGAAGTTGAAAGTTTTCAAATACAGATACAAAGCAAAAATCAAACAAAGGAAAAACAGTACTTAATAAAGGATAAAACCCAAACTCACAGATATTATCAAGTTAACTAACTAATATAGCGAAAGCTAAAGCATTCTCACTAGTTCTCTAATCAAGAAGAAATATCATTAAACAGTATTTCAGATCACTTTAAAAAAAATTATTTTCCTTTGCAGTCTCAATTTTTATCAGAGTTTCTGAAGATAATTAATCACACAAATGAGGCTTCTGATGGAAAACATACAGAAGGCTTTCTTGCTGCAAGTTATTTTTGTGACAGAACTACAGTATGTTCATTAAATTACTATATAGAGCAAATTCATGCAGATACGGGTTCAGTTCAGTCAGTTTGCCATCAGTCACAGAAGAAATTGTAGAAGCCATTTTAAGACATCAGTTGAGAAATCCTTGGAAAGGCACAGCTTGGTCAAGAGTGTGCACTTTCAAATATGGAGATCATGCTTTAAATACACTGAATCCTTTGAAGGTACTATTACCATAGCCAAGGCATTTAAAATTGTACAGAAATTTGTTGGGCTCTTTTTTCCCCTTTAGGCATTTATCACTGTTTTACATCAATGGTTAACATCAAGGGTATGAAATAATGAAATAGAAAAAAACATAAAACATTGAAAAGTGGCTAAAGGTCAGAAAACAAACAAACAAGTAACATGCAGGGACTTTAAATTATAGACAACTTTTCTTTGGCAAGCTTCTTCTAGGGTGATGAATAAAATCAGACCCTCCTTGTCCAGTTTGATAACTGTTGTGCCTTAGTTAGGAATGCAAGTAAACCATGCAAAAGCAGCAGCCTGGTATCTCATTTCTTTTCCTTCACTTGACTCATAAGAAAATTATAGAGACGGGTTTTGTGTGATCCCCCTGTAAAACTTCGTAGTGTGATGGAACTCAGGGGTGGTAAAGACAAAGCAAATGCTCTAGCAAAATATACCGATTCAGTAATTTTGGATCAGATGTTTATCTACTTTGGAGCACTCTGTGCATCAGGTCATTCACAAAGAAAGTGAATGCAGCACACATTTAAATCCTTCATTAAGTGATTTTCTTTTTCCTTTGGCTGTTCATCATTATTAAAAATCTGATGTGTGACAGAAATACATGTGAGAAGCATCAGTTAGAAATAATCCTGTACAGAAAGAAGGAAGGATGAAAATTAATGGGTAAAATAATTGCTGAAGGATAGAAACATGATGGTGAAATGTGAAATATCCCAGTGACAGCATAACTAACCATATGTATCCCAGGAAGTCTTATCTACAGCACGCAAGATATTATGGAGTTAAGTACCATTGAGGAAGATGGTGTTCCTTAAAATCCACCAAAAACTTGCTTTGAATAACATTTAGCATACAGCTCTCTAAAGCAAAGCTATAAGCATGGGCATTAAGAAATTCCTCTGGTGTTTTTTGTTATTAGTAAATCAAGATATTTTCAAGTTGCTTACCTGGTGTTTCAAATTTTTTTAGACCTTATAGTGCTTGTGATTAATCATGAAGAATGTTCACTGGCCATGAATACATTTTCATGGTTTCTAATCATCTGAAGTGGGTAATCCCATCCTCATAGATAGCATCAGTGGTTCACAAAAGCCTCAACTGCTATTGAGAGAGTTCAGTAACATTAGGAAATACAGTATTTGAGGTGCAGCATCAGTACCTCAAATATGAAGTACGGAACAGCCCAAAAGGAGCCTGAACTTGATGAGACGGGAGGTCTCTCCCTGTTATATGTTTACGTTTATAGCTTATGGACATTGTTGTCTATTAACTCCAGTATCTATTTTGCAATAGGAGAAATGCAGACTATCAGAAGAAACATATCTTGTCTCTTCACCAGTGGGTATAGCCAAGTACATGATAAATACGAGATGTCGTACAGAACGGGAAAATCTTCCTAAATTCTTGATGATAAAGTATAAAATTTGACTATTTTTGTCTTAATACACATTTAATATATGCTTAAAAGTGAAAATGAAAAATTAACTGTCTTAACGTGTTTAAGGACTCTGACTTCCATCAGATTTTCACAGATATTTTGAGCTGGGTGTATGTTTTTGGCATGAATGCAAATGCTGTTTGCAAAGATGACAAGTACTGATCTTAAAATCATTCATGGCCTTTTAGTGGTGTATTTGGGGCTCATTTGTTTCTGCTTTTATAACATTATTTTATTTTACTAATTATTTTATGTTATCACTCTTTGGTTTTATGCCAAAGCCTTTTTTAACAAATACATCAATTCTAAGAGAAATAAAGCAAATGTAACAGAAACAAAATACTATTCTTATATAGAAAGAGTTGCAAGACAAATGTTCCTATGAAAATAACACCTATTAAGAGCATAAATATGTTCAAGTAGAACTAGAAAGTGGTGTTGTTTCCTCCAATGGTAATAGGAAAAAAGCTTTGCCTGAAAAAGTGTGACAGAAAAGGGCCATGGGGTAAGCAAGAGTGGATTTAGAAATTATTTACCTTCTTAGATGATTTTAGCAAACCAGCCTTTTAGCTCTATCTGTCTTGATTATTTGAAACTAAATGTTTTGCACAGGAAATGAAAATAGGTTGATTAAGCATATTCTCATCCTCACCCCATGCGTCCTGTATATTACCATGACACCCTGTGATGTAGGATAGCTACAATGCAGAGGTAATAGATGGGAAATTGTTTCAGGCCCCAGTAGTTCTGGTGTCTGATTATGATACAGGCTAGCAATCATAAAAATTGCTTCTGAAAGTCATATACAGCTCACCCATTCACTGAGCTGCTCACAGAAGCCAGGGGATTTGTGTGCTTCAGCAAAGCATATGTTATAAAAGAGTTATTTATAATGAAGTCTTGCAGATGAGTCTTATTTCTCTAACTCCTTCATGTGGATTATAGCTTGTGAAGACAGGAAAGAAGAGTTATACCGAACTGTTCTGTAAGTCATTATCTTCCCGTGACATATGGCACAATTTCTTGTTGCAAGCAGATGCTGTTAGTGTAGCAACCTAGCACCAATGAAGACATTGTCAGTTGTATGGTTACATTACAGTGAGTGCATAATTAGCCATTTTACATCTACTTTTACTTTATTTTGACAATTAGGAAGTTTAGCAAGCGAAGGCTATGAAGGAACAGTGACTTTTCTACGACAGTCAGAACACAGACTTCAGAATTGAGGAGTATGTACTTCACACCTCTTCGGAGTTCAATTTAAATTGAACTAGCACTAAACTAACAGGTTCTCTGAATGTTTTTAACATAGATATACTTAAATGTCTGCTGTAAATTGAAGTAGGGTAAATGTATTAGGAATTAAGTAGATATTTCCTTGGGAGTATCTATGTTCTTTCTGAAAAGTTTCATTTCAGACATTTAGAAAATATCTAGTACTATCAGTTTTATACAACATTTATGCTAGTATGTCATATGAATCAAAAAAAGGAAAGAAAAAAAAAAAAAAAAACACCAGCCTGAGAATATAATGGAAATTATGCTTTGCAGGTATTGTAGACATCTCCACTTCTGTGTGAAAGCTATGAAGAAAAATCTGGCCAAACTTTTCCATTGACTCAGCCTTCAAGCACAGATTTTAAGGTTTCATAAAGTTGCTGATTACATTTTCTGACATCATGGTAGCCTATTAATACTAGCTTGGAAGCACTCGCTGAATGTACTAGGGTCTAATCTGACTTCCAGTGAGGTCAACAGAAAGACTGTCAGATGAGGCCCTCTAACAGGCACCTGTGACTAAGATGTGCTGCTGGGTGAGTCAGGTGCAGGAAAAAAAACCAGACAACCTTCAAGAACTGAATAGTTCAGTTTTTGTTGCTGAAAGTAGTTTCTGATTTAGGGACAACATGCCCAGACCTTCACTTACTGTGTATTAAAATCTGCCTATATATATAATTTTGCCATTATTTTAGAAAATGTTTTGATTGTACTGAAAGTGGACAGGAAAGGTTTTGTTTCTTCCTCCTGTAGTCTACAGGTACAATAACGAACATCCAGAATTTTTACATCTGGAAATAATCAGAAATTTGGGAAGCAGTCAGCTTCAGTCGCTGAAGAAAATAAGATTCTCAGTTTCTCAACAGATGCACTTTAGAATTCCCATTAATTTTCAGAATGGTGTTCCCAGTTTTATTTTCTATCATTTAAATAGATATTTACCTTCTATACCAAGCTCTACTTTCATGACCTAATATTATTATTATAATCAAAGCAAACCCTCCCCAGAGATTATATGCTACATATCTCACTCTCTTAATGAGGACATTGGTAACAGAGAAGGGTTCATTGTACATATTTTACATGTTAATGTCACAAACCCAAGCTCCTAATAAGCCATCCTTTTTATTATGCAATTTCCTCATTGTGCCTACATAGTATTCAATGTCTTTAATTCTCATTTCAGCTAGAAGACAAATAAGAAGTTACCTAGCAACTTACAGAGATTGATTGTCTACCTCCCTACTGACAGATGTAATGACTAAATAAAGGGAATAAATCTTTTTTTCTAGTTTTTTAATTAAATGTTTACAGCTATTTGAACCTTGGGAAACAGCTAAAATGTGTCCCACAATGACAAACACTGAGTAAGAGCTACTTTTCCTGACTTTGACAATTTCTGTTCATATTTTTTTCCTAATTCAAATTATTACTGTGGAAATTATTAATATAAACAACTTTAAATTATGGATCTTTTAAGACACCTCCTGGGCCACTTCCTGAGATCACCTTTTACCAGCTTCATCAAGGTAAACCAGCACCAGTCTCCCACAGAAGCTGCAGATGTTCAGCATTGTAGTTGACTATTAGCTCAACTCCTCAGGGGCTAAATGAGGGACAAAACTTTACTCTACATGTTCTCAGAAACACTGTGGCCTTCAGCCTTCACTTTTTGCACTTCCAATGCATATGCCATAATGGTATGCTATGTTCATTTTCAGAATACTTCTCTGAGTTCCATGAAAAAACATGTCTTTAAAAAGAAGAAATTAAGACTATGAAACAGTACATCATTTGGCTTTTATAGAACATAACAACAGAGGAAATCACAGGACATATTTTACTCCCACTCCAATTATTTAGTTCAACTTGTTCAGGCCTCTTCCTATAAATATAAATTCACAAATATTTTAAAGCAATAAGTAATAAGGAGAAATGAGAAGTCAAAAATACCTTCATTCAGGTCCTTTTGAGAAAGGATATAACAGCCAAATTAACCCCAGTTGGTCCTCCTCTGACTAACTCCCTTCTCTGTCTTTTGGCTTTCTGATAGCAGAAGAGCAAGCCCATTGTTCTGCTTCACACACAAAGCTCTTTATGCAATTAAAATGCAATATTAAAAATGATAATGTATATAAACATTTATCGCAAAGGTTGTGTGTGTCAAGTGACCTGTTTTCTGGCAGTGTTTCCTACAGCAGTTTGATTTTATGCAACCCATCTGGAACAAACTCCCGGAGCATTTTAACTCTGGAATGCAATTTTAACTTTGGTCTCCAGATGGTCCAGCTCCTTAGAGTTTTACTAGTCAAGTCACAAATAAAGTTATCTATGCAAAAATAATAATTAACAAAGATAAATGCTTGTATTTAGCCAAAAAAAAGCCACTCACAGAAAATTGTTCTCTACAGTGCAGAGAGCACAGTTGACTTTCTCTGTTGACACAGACCCATAGAGAATTAAGATTAAACTGCATCATTTGTTTTCTAAAGTTGAGGAGCCTCATTGGTGGTCCCCTCCCTTCATGCATGAGCTCTACTCAGGCCCGGGACCCCTGAGCTGGGCTGGGTTCACTGGGGACGGTGGACTTGTCCCCTTGACGATGCCATGACCGTGCCAGCCCCATGGCCCCCAGATCCCTGTCCTCATGGGGTGCCCTCCCACTGCTTGCTGGTAGGCACAGTCTTTGGAAATGGGAACTTTCTCAGCGATATCCTCAGAAATCGCTGAGAAAGCATTGCTATTAACCGCTGAAAGGTGAATGACTCCCAATGTTATTGCAGACCAAGGAATATATTAAGAATGACGGAATCTATTTTACAAGAAGGAGTAAGGAACATCACTGCTGCTTTCAATTTAAAATGCAAACAAAGTCAAATGAAATATCCATTAAGTCTTCATCTTTTGGAATGAAATTCAAATCACTCAGTTTGAGGCTTGCTTCCTTTGTTTTATCAGTGTTAGAACAAAGACAGCCCACACTGCTCAAAACCACACAGCTGTCTGCCCAATAAACCTTTGGGTGCAGGGGTTCAGTAGTGTCTTTCTGGGCCACCTTGTGTGCTAATATTAACCTGTCCAGTTGTCATGCATGTAATGGTGAGGGTAATGGTACTGCACTCATGTGTGCATCTGCTCTGGCTTTCAACTGAAGCTGAGATGAAAGAGGAAACTTTCATACGTTGTTGCGAATCTGCTTGCAATTTCATTATCTGCAAGAGGGAATTCTTCCCCCACCAACCTTTATTTTGTCATCTTTCTTTTCCTATTCTGCTGACACGAATAATTATTTTTAACACTTTTGTATTCTAACTAACTGTGGAGTATTTATTTCTGAGAAATTATATATTACCCAGTGTGTTTCCTGGTATTTTTTATGATACTGCATGGCTTTCCAAAGTTGATAATGATTTTCTCAGTGCTTCAGAAATATTGTTCTGTAAACACTGGGCGTGTTCAGAATCTCTGACACCTTCAGTTAAAATTTAGCACTCATTTTTTTGCAGTCATTTGTGCATATTACTAATAATCTAGACTGGATATATGTTCAGTTGAGTTGTACTTACTTGGAACGTGAAGACAGCTGGTGCCTCTATTCTGCAGATCCCATTACTCCACAGAGAGATACAAGCTATCTTTAAATGACTGCAGTTTCTGAGAAAAGAAAATTAACCTGTGTTGAGCTCTGTGCTGCCATTGCTAGTTTGTTTCCAGTTACCAAATGAATTCATTTATAGTAGTTTTGATATCTCTGTGCTATACCACAGCTGTCATGGGAGGTATATTTAATGATTTCAGTGAAACTACTTAAACTAGAAAACTAGTACATATGTGGTTTTATATGCGGTTAAGTGCTTTGCAGACTGAAGCTCTAATACATTGAACAGTCCCTGTGTGCACTAGTATATGGAAAATGAGTATACTTGTAGAAATCTGTATTTTCATTTAACTATTCAACATAGCTGTAGGCATAGCTTTTATTAGACATAAGTTTGATTCTTTTTCATGTTTGTTATCATTCATAAAGAGCTGAGTTTTAGACAGAAGATTTGAAATATCTGAAAAATATTAATGGTCATTTACATAACTCCTAAGATAATTAGCAGAGAAAAATATAAGTTTAAATCTCAAAGACAATATATTCTCACATACGTATGTATGCATGAGAGATTTCCCAGCAGTTAGAAATTGTATAAATGCTTATTTCTCATCTTTATGAAATTGATAAATTTGTATATCTACGTCAATTTTTAATTCCTTCCTGAGATTATTTCATTCAAGCTCCCATCAAAGACCTGCACACATGAAACTACTATCTTTTTATTTCTCAGTCTACTGATGTTTACATGGCTTTTATTTGGATATCAGAAAATAATATTTTTATGAACAATGTGCTCCCATGATTCTGATGCGCCACAGACCACTTACGTTTAAGTAAAGAGACGTGCTTGTAGGGATGAGTTTTCTAACTTCTGCTTTCAAGGACTATATCTTGTTTCTGGTAAAGCTTTTCTTATCTGATGTACTAAAACAGAGAAGCAGACCACCCCTGAACACGACAGATGGACTTCCCCTGAACGGGGCCTAATGAACGCTGTGGATAACTGCTGGAGAATAACAGGTGGGGGACAACACTAATGGACAGGCCCTGACAGGTTAAACACCAACATTTTATACTACAGGTGTTGTAATGTTTTAAAGAATTTTTATTGCAAATAGATAAATTGTGAAAGCTGAGGAAACAGGAGGCTTGTAATCACGCTAGCTATATTGTGGGCAGCACCTCTGCCTCCCTGGTACTGTAGTGCCATGCTGCCGCTTGAGGTTTGCAGAGGAGCTGTGGAGGAGGAGGGTGTGCTGGCAGCCAAGGGCAGAGCTCACCCACTGCATGGAGGTAAGCTGAACCCACTGTAGTTCTTGTTTAGCGGAGTCTCACTATCTCATTACTAGCCACAAACTTCTGGTGAAGCAAAAGGAATAGAAATTCTTGTTAAATCTGATACTAAAAAAAAAAAGGCAAAAAATAAACCACCCAAAAACAGAAACAGCAAAAGCTTTTCAAGTGAACACTTGACTAAGTAAGTAAGCTACCTGTGGAGCTGTACATGAATTCAAGTATGAATTCACGCTGGAGAAAACAGCCTCCTGAGGTTTAATGAACTCCATACAAACAACAGGAAAGTTTTCCAGGGAAGTCATAAATTCTGTTTCCATTACTTCTACATTCATGAAATAAGCAGCTGCTTAATGTAGTTGGATAAAAGCCTTTAAGATGAAAACAAAAAGAGATTTTTATTGTGGATCTTAGAACTCTAGTGGGGCCAGGGGACAGCTGAGAGAGCACGGCAGCAAGCTGTCTGCAGCAACATTACTATGAGCCAGGAAAATCTAGAGCTGCTTTAAAAGAAGCACGGCTAACAGTCTGTACTGCTCTGTCATAAGGTCCAGCACTCCAAAACACAGGGAATATTACCCTGGAGACTTCCAGTTCACTCTGAGACTTTTTTTTTTTTTTGTCCTTAAACAAATGTTATTAAAGTGTTTTTGATGAAGATGACAAACACACTTTTCTCCCCCCAGTGAGATATCTTTTTGTTTCTCCAGCCCACACCCCCATTTAGTTAACTTTTTAAATTCACAGTGTGTGACGTACTGAGCGCACTCTTGTACCTTGCCCAGCACTTAGTGGAGAAAAAAATGGCTGGTCACAGTAGCTTAAACACATGACATTTTAAGCAAAAGTGACTCAGAAAAAGACAACTCTCTTTGAAACAAAAGAGAGCAAGCAACAGAGCTGTCATTTGTTAAATTGGGTATTGTCTCATTAAATTTCTAAGCACAGTGTCAGGAAAGATTAGGAGCAGACTGACAGATTCAACTGGCTCAACAACTTTGCCACAATCACACAGAAAACATTAGCTCAGCTATTAAGGATATACGTAAACTAATTTCTGACAGACGTTTGCTGTTATACGAATTTGATGTCATTACAGTTCATTGAGTATCCCAGCCATAAAGCAAACATACCTTGCCATTTGCTGAAAAGAGGATAAAGAGGTAAGCTAGGGAGGATGAGAGAAACTATTTTCTTCTATGACTTGGTCTTTTTCTAGGACCGAGGGATATTCTTATCAAACAAACTATTCCAACAGAATGAAACATACCTTGAACCTTCTGTCAAAATCTGAGTCTAAAACAAAGACTTTCTCAGGTTTCAAAATGTCCCTTTTTACATCTTTTAGGCTGTCATATCTTCCATTTGTGAAGCACAGGAAATGGAAATATGGCAGTACTATTACCAAGGTAATCATACTGTGCTTCAGGACCAGATTTCCCTGTGAAATATTCAGTCTGAATTGTGTGCTGGAGTAAGAATAGTCCCTTAGAAGTAAAGCAAACATTTTCATAAAATTGGAGTGAGTCATACTTAAACCATGTAATATTACTCTGTGAATGTTTAAAGCTCTGAATTTGAACTTAATCTGAATGCAAAATTCCTTGATTTTCATTCTGTTTTGTTGAATTTTTAGCTGGTCTCAAAGGAAAAAAAAAAAAAAAAGGAAAAAACCCCACCTCTGGGAAGAGTGTAATTGCTGAAACACCAGGAGGGCTCAGGGCTCGTGTTCCTCAGCCTCTCCTGCCTTCAGTGGGGGTGAGGGAGCTGAGGGCTGAGGCAGACTGGCTCACACTGATGCTGCTGGCATCCCAGAGCCTTCTGGAGCAGGTTGTCAAGTTCCCAGGGCTGTTTCTCACACTTTTTCCCTCACTCCTCGCTGCCAGTCAGCATTTTGCCCTTCCTCAAATGTTTTCACAGAGGCACCACCAGCTTTGCTGATGGGCTTGGCTGCGGCCAGTGCTGTGGCCCGCATGCGGAGGGGCCATTGCAGAGCGGGCTGGAACCAGCTGGAACCGGCTGTGTTTCCTCACAGAGGCCATTGCCATGTACACAGCTTTTCTGGGCCAAATCTTTGACAACGTTTTAATTTCTCTGAGAAGAAATATACCCTGTTCGCAGAGTCGGAGGGGAGAAGTTTAGTTCTTTTAGATATGGTCTCAACTACTTTTCCTTTTGTGCCATAGCTCCTTAAAAATCAATACAAGTGAAAGGGCTACTCCAGAGATGCACAGTGAGAAAAGGCTTTTGTAGCTAAAGGTGAGTTGGAAGGATGTGAGGCCTGCAGGTGCGTTTTGAAAGACAGGCTGGTTGGGAAGATTAAAGTTTGTATTATACTGTGGGACCCCAGGACCTTTCTGCTCCAGTGTGTGCTAGGCCTTTTTAGTCAAAGAACTTTTTAATTCATTACACAATGAAACATGGATAAAACTAACATATAAAGTACAGAACAGCTGGGAAGTCAGACTTCTGCACACAAAGCAGGGTATTCACAGATGCCTTTCACATCAGACAGATGCTTGTGAAAGGGCCGTACTTCTATGCCAGTAGTGCGCTGTGCTAGTAAATTCAAACTATCATGTGTCTTGTGACTTAATACTGTTTTTCATCACTTCCCACTTTCTGCCATGGCTGACGTGGAGCTTTGGGGTTTTTTTTCCTTTCCTGCTACCTGTCGATAGAGAGAATCAGGTCCGAGTGCCTTAGCAACGCCACCTAAGTGCTCTAAAACCACATCAAGGATACCATATCATAAGGCTGCACTTCAGTCATAATGATCAAAACACACGTATGAATGAATTGATTGCAAACTTCACCATAATTCCAAACTCACATTGTTCACTTACTCTTTATCTTCAGTAACTTTATTCTGTACATATACATATATAGAAATAAATATTCACACACCTCTGTGAAGACTATATTCACAGCATTACAAGCAAAGAGATATAATAATAATCTGTCAAAAGAGCAGTATAGATAGAACTGGTTTTATTCCAACAGCTTCTTTTTCTTGGTGTAATAAGACTTGGTTTATATTTCTTGCACAGGAATTGTACATGACGTTTAGGGATTAAGGTTCCTGAGGCCTACTTTCATCAAGAATGGACATTTGAAACTCTATGCTATCGTAGGCATATCATTATAGTTCATTAGCTGTTTTATCTGCAAGTATATAGAATAAGACAGATTTTGATACCCCCCCCACCCTGAAACTATTTTGTAAATTTTCTTTTCTCCATCTCACAGCTAAACTTTTACCTGCAGATTTATGTTTCAGTTTAAAAGCAAGTACTTTTCTCACACTAAGCATGACCAACAATATCTAGGCAGCAGAGTGCTAGATCCACAGTGGATGGGACTCTGCACAGCTCTGGGATGTTGGCTTTCTCCAGATAATACGAAGTCAGATCAGCAGAAAGTTTGCCCCGGTGCTTAACAGGTTTGAAGTTCACCAGAAATGTGAAGGATGTGTCTTTATTTTGACAATTATATTTTTTTAATGACATTAGAAAAAGGAATAAATACAATAAAAGTTATTTTAAAACATTTAAATATCAGAAAATAGTTGTACCCAAACAAGTCCTTCTCAGCTGACCTCATATATATCAGTCTAAGTCTTGCTGTTTCCAAAGTTGCCTCTGATTGGCTTCACCCCAGTGAGGGGAAGGGCTTATAGCCATAGCACCAGGCACCTGTTTTGGCTTTTCTTTTCCTAGTTGGTAGCACCTGTGCAGGAAGTAACTGCTTACCTTGATACTAGTTGAACTGGAGGGAGAAGTGCAACAGGAACCTTGCTTGTGAAAACAGGTATTTTAATATATTTTAATTTTCTTTAAACAGATGGTAGAAAAAGAGCAAAGAAACCCATGCTTTTTCTTGTAGGATAACAATGTGCAATATAAGTACTCTCTGCCAACTTTAGAGGACAAGTGTTTAACTCTGAAGTGTTGTCCCCTGTGGGCAAATATGCTTGATGTTGTTTGTAGGTGGAAGTGATTTGTTAGGGCTGGAATGTGGTCACAGTGGTATAAATCAAAGATAACCTGGTAGACCATAAACACCTTTTTTGTAACTGTAGTAACTGTAACACTGGTGTCCTCTGAATAGTCAGCTTAATTGTCCTTTTGGGTTTTCCCAAGGATAATGGGGGGAAATGTGGGATTAAATGTCTGTTTCTCTGTTTAGGAAACTCAACTTGTTTCTCAACAACAAAGCTGTATCAGCTTTCAGGGAAATGAGGAACTATATCTTCATTATGTGATTTTTAAGTTTTCAGCTCATCACTATATTCTTCGGTGCAGCTGCACCATCTCAGAATTTGGTTTGTAGCTAATATTGCAGGCAAATTGGGGGTTAGATGAGAACAGTCCTTTTGCTTTGATACTAGTGGAGGAATAAATTAGGCAAGCAGGATTACAACCACATTTTTTTTTGTGATTCTACCTGGTTTGTGCTGCCACATGAGCAGTAATGGTCCATAAAGCACAGTCTTTCATGACTGAAATCTTGTCTTGGTGTGAGGTCAGCTTGCAGCAGGTTTTATCAAACTGTAGTTAATAACTCAGCTAAAATCAGATTCATAGTCAGAAAACCAGTTAGCAGAGCTATTGTTTTCAAATGTATACAGTTCATCTTGATTCTCTATCTAAATGCTTAAACAGTTTTTAAAAGAACTTCTGTAAACAAAATTTATTTTAACGAAATGCCCTTTCTTTTAATTGGTTTTAAAATAAATCTGTTTGTTATTTTTGTATGTGTGTGTGAAAAGACTTTTAAATAAGATGTTTTATGGATTTCAGAAAATGTTTTCTTTTTACTTTTATAAGGCAAAAGATTTTATTCATCAATAGAAGAATAATACTTGTCTGATAAAGAACAGTCTCTCATTAGAGATAGGGCTTATGATTTAATGTGTGTAGGAAGTGATAAGCAATAACTTTGTGTCTTCAGTAATAATGGCAGTTGTGATGTAGCGTGTATAATACAGAGGATTCTTCTTTTTACTCAATTCCAGGAATATATCAAGTCTTCGCTAATTTTCTATTGCTATTTTCTGTTGCATCAGCTGAGCTGCAATGTTTTATATACAAAACTTAAAGTGCTACTCTGCTTTTATGGCTTTGCCTGACAGAAACTCTTTTTGTGTTATTAATTCTGATGCAGAACAACAGGGAAAAAAATACACTTACCACATGGTAGTGGTACAAAGAAGTTCCTCTATAGAAGACAATCATTGTCAGCGTTGCTGTTATTTTATTATTGTCCCCAGTTATTTGACTGTTTCAAAGCAATCATAAAACAGATATTAATCAGAAAAAAAATCAATATGTTAATTAGAAAAATTCAATTCACCAATGGCCAGATCCTCTGGAAGGGGCAGTAAATAGCTAATTACTTTCAGAGATGAACATTTCAGGAAATCTTGCTTTCTGAAACTGCCAGAGGCCTGAAAAGAAGGAAAAAAGTGGAAGAACTGTAATTTCTTGACAAATCTGAAAGATCATTTGGCTAATTTATACTGGCTTTTTTTGGCACAATTCTTCAAGATTTTTGAAGAGCTTAAAATTCCCATGAAGTTTCTGGAATGCAGAGTGATTTATAAAGAAAAAAGGGAAGAGTTAACAAGTTAAGTTCTGTTAGTGTGTGATGCAAGTGGTAGTGCTTGTTCTCAAAACAATATGGAAAGCCTTAAATCCTGCTTGCTCTGCTGAAATTCCAGGTTCATCCAGTAATCACATCTTCTTTAAAATGCTATGACCTTGTTTTATTGTTTGAGTTTTTTCTGAATTGTCTCTTTCCCTTCCTTAGTTCATAATGTGTCTGATAAAATTAGCACTGGTTCTGCTCTTTATGTAAAAATCTCCACAAGAAAGTCTGTGAATAGTTCAGTTGGGGAAAATAAAGACTTATACAAGAAGCAGCTTTTAAACCGTCCTAGTCTAATTTTGGCGTCTTCTAAAGTATTCATAGGTGGTGCATGCAACTCCTTTGAAAAGGCCTTATAAATGTGTTTGTACTTTGTTTCCTTCAACCTCTAGGTTTAATCCAGGGGCTTGCTTTTGCACAAAAATTACATTATTTATACCTACTTTTAAGAGTTTACTTTTTCCTTTTCAGCTTTGTTATTGCTTGCTACTTTCTCTATTCCTTTCACTAGTGTTGGCTTTAAGGCTCTTCTGATGTCTCCACTTCTTTACACAAACTGATTTCTTCTGTTCATTGAAATCCTTCTGTGGAGTTCTGCAGTCTCATCTGTTTTAACTAGTTTCTATAAACTTTCAGTTGAATTTTCTCATAGAACATGTTGCACTATATTTATTATCTACATTTACAGCGGGGCCTCTAAGTTTACTTCAGTATTTTAAATAATTCAATAAAAATTATATCTCTGTGTTATATTCTATCGGCAATTTTGGACATTTTTTTTTTTTGTCAAAATTACAGCATCTTAGGTCAAAGACTGCTGGATAGCCTTAACAGCCTGGTGTTTGTTTGTTGTTTTTTTTTTTTTCCCCCTTCCTCTAATCCTTAGGGTTTGTCTACAGAGGTGCAGCCAGTTGTCTTTGCTGCAAGCCAGCTGGATGGAAGCCAGTTCTTGTTCAAAAGCCATGTGGCAGAATTACTGTGACCGTAAGCTGAAGCTACGGTATCAAGTCTCTTGGTTCAGGTAAGATAGATGTATCTGTGTTAATTTATCTGTTGGCTTATTCTGGGATACAAAGAGTTTGAATTGCCTTTGAAAGTGGACTCCTTAAGGAGTAATACCACACAAGGTATAAACGAAGTACTGTACACATAACTGAGCATCTTTGGGGTGTTGTCAAATTTCTATTAAGGATTTAAAAGGTTTTCTTCTGTTTCATTTTAGTATTAACTTTTGGAAATAATACTGCTTTTTTTCTGAAAGAAATATTTTCCTGAAATTTTTTGTATACTTCTTTCTTTTTAAAAAAAAATTACTCAATATTTTATAATAGTGCCTTAAAAATGTTTCACTTATGTTGAAAACATACTAGTTTTAGTGCTTGGTACTGTCAGAAGAATGTGTTTGCCCAGCAGGTTCAGTCCAAGATGGATACAGAGATTAGATTTTGATTGTATGCACATAACTTCTCTGTCACCATGGTCCAAAGACAGACTTTGATTTTTTCCCATTATTAGGAGTAGCAGAGCTGTATGTCTTCTGGCAATGACAAGTTTAGTTTCCTGCTTATGAAGTCTGATGCTATATTATGGTGTGTTAAGTTAGAAGTATAAGGTGTGAAGGGTTTATGTGGAGAGAAAATAATCAGTGAAAAACATAACTTGCTGAATAGAAAAGGCCTATTTCAGGATTTATACTTAATTTGTAGTTGTTATCTTTCAATTTACATTTATTAGAGTACATGAAGATGTACATCAATGTTCAAGCAGGGCTCCTAAGTAAGGTAACTTTGGAAAAGAGATTTACTTGTATATCTTTAGAAACTTTTGGTCATTTCACAAATTCTTCCTTTTGGACCTTGAAAATTGTGTTTCTAATTACTGTTTGAGAAACTAGAAATTATGGCTATATGGGAATAAAGTGTCATTATGTGGAAGAGAGAGAACAGGAATAATATTGACATGTAAATAGGCATCTTCAAACAGATTGTATTAAGAAGTTACAAAGAGTAGGGAAAAAATTTTTCTCTTCATTGAATTAAAGATATAAATTTGTCAATCAGTGGAACTTATTCTAACCTCAAATACACTAATCTTTTGAGAGATCTTGTTTTTTATAACAATTTTCTTTCAAGTACTGATGACATCCAAATCTAGATTGTGAATGGAGCTAACTCATTAAGGGAAATACTATTGCTCAGTAATAGTATAATAATAACAATAATGTATTGATACATTAGATATTAAATAGTCTGCATCCACCTCTAGCGTAGGTCAAATAAGACGACCATTTGCTCATGTTACTTAGATAAAGAAAGGAAAGAAAAATATCTGTTAGAATTGCTTGCTCCTTCTGTTAGCGATTTGCCAATGCAGCTGGGAGAGGAGGTGTATTTAAACTGTGTGGCTGCAATAACCTTAGAGGAGAAACATGCTAGCTTGAATGCATGGAGACATAGCCGTTAGTAACTGCTACACAAATACCCCTTTGAAACCTTCGAAAACTCTTAGGACCACCTCTTGTGAGTATATGCACATCTATGAAATAAACACACAAGGAATAATGTCTTCTCATAGTGAAGCAGCTCTCTGCTGAACTGTGTTTCACAAAGTTGTCAACTTTGTGTTATCAACTGCAAAAGTCAATATTTAGGTGCATCTGATAGACCTTTTGAATTTTGAGAGGATTTTGCGTCTTCAGATCAATGAAATGATTAAAAGTAAACATGTCCATCCATATTTCTGTGACTTGCAGTGTGGATTGGATTTGTCAGCTATGCAACTCTGTCAGTGTAGGTTAGCTCTGGTCATGTACACCATAGGAGAGCACAACTGAATTCAGTGTGTCACAGATAGGCTACATGGAATCTGTCCTGGCAGTAGTCCTTAAAATTTCTTTCTAAAATACCAGTATCTTCAACAGATAGATCTGAATGATGAAACAACTCTAAAACAAATGAAGTTACAAGATGAAATGACTAACACCACCTTTGAAATTGTGCATTTTCACTCTTTAGCGTTATCTTTAAAGAACAGATGTATTCAGATAAGCTTATGTCCTGTAAAGTATGTATATCTTAAGATACAGAAGTGAGAATAAAATGGCTTATATGTGGAGTTATCCTTTAAACAGAACAACAAAGAGCCACAAAGGAAAAATTAACTAGAAGAAAAGAATCTCCTACATAAAAAAAATCCTGTACTTTTGCTGTACCAAAATCAAATGCTTTCAAGAAATGAGCACAAAATGAAATATTCTAGTAGCTAGATGTTGATCTTCACTGATAATTAGTTTTTAATTTGAAATGATATCTCAAATGTTCATCATAATGATTTATCTAGTGCAAGCTTATGAAGTTGGTGGAAAGTATTGACATGATAAAGCTAAAATTATCGCTTCTTATTGAAGAAAGGTATCTAACTATCTGGCTAAGTTACTTGCAGGTCTTTAACTTCAGAGAGAATGGTGAATGACGATTTTCTTTGAAAAAGAGACCACTCTTAAAGCCTCAAAATTTTTTTCTGAAATCAGATCTATGTAAGTGGAGTCACATCAACACAAAACTTCATTATGCAACTAGGGCGTAAAATCACATTAAAGGATCATTATCGTTAGTAGTAAGGATGGCTTGGCAAAAAATTTTACTCTGACAATCACAGAATTAGGTCAATATGAACTTTCTTGCAGATTTGTTCATTTCCTTCACTGCTTCTAGCCCCAAAAAGGAAAAAAATGCTGTTTGGTTATTTCTTGTTAGAAATAGTTATAGTTATTAATTATTTTTATATCATATGTCAGATTTTGGGTTTAATGTTTACATTAATTTCTAGATTAAAACATTAATAACAGCAATGTGATAATATCAGAAAAGTTTAATAATGAGTTCAAAATATATTTTTAGAAAAAACTTAAAAAAAAAAAAAAAATCCATCCCCTACATCTCTCTCTTACGCTAGCCAAACAAAAGGCAGGAGGAGAAGACAAAGCAACTGGTTACACTGCAGAATTTCATGCTGCAACCCCATTTTCCATAATTAATCTCCTGTCCTGTCATGATGAAGACATAATAAAAGAAAGCATAATAGTCATTCAGAAGACAGCAGAGAGATGTAAACCTATAAAAGTAGTTTGAAAAATATTTCAGCCATAATTTAACGGGGTTCATAGTTTGATTTTTTTTTTAAAGTATGGTAGCAACTTACGTTAATATAGATAAGCTATGACACGCTTACATGCTTAAACAGCCTATGCAAGTAGTAAAGGACTCATTGTTTTTGAGTATTTAGGATGCTTGGCTGGATGCAGGGTGGGCAGGGGAAAGAAATCTTGATTCAGATTTGTGACTGTAACCCTTGTGCAAATTTACTGGATTATCATGTATAAACGTGGATTTTTAATCACATGAATTCACTGACAGACACTTCCGAACAGTTTGGTTTTGGTTGCATGTGCTCGCTGAAGCTCAAACTTGGGCTAGTTGGTGCCATTTTGGCCATATTTGTCAAGGGACTTTGATCAGGTATTAAGATGCTTAAAAATGAGCAGTTTCAAATAACTTTTCATGGGAAAAGAAAATGTGAATGTAAGTTGAATAAATGTTTGATATTGTAAGGAAACAATGTAAGAGAGTGTGTGTGTGTATGTATATATATATAAAAAAAATTGCTGAATAGCCTGTTTTGTGTTTTAATTGTAAACAGGACAATCTCCAAGAATTGTAGTGCTGAATAAATTGTTAATATTGACAACAAAACCTGAATTAGCTCAGAACATTGAATATCAGTCTGGGAGCAGTATGTGATTATTCACAAATCATTCACATTTGACTCATTAGAAAGTCACCTGAAAAAGCAAAGTCCATGTTATCAATGTTTATGGTAGACAGAAGGCTTAAACTGGTAAATAATTTGACACCTGCCTTTAGTAAAAGGAACCTCACATTACATGAAGTAGTAGCCACAATGTCTTTTGCTGTACAGAGTTGTATTATACGTAAAAACTAATAGCTTTTAATCGAAAAGCAAAACATAAATTATATTCTCTTCCAAGAGGTGTTTACATAATGCACTTTTACTTCAGTGAAATGATGAGCTTTTGACTTCTGTGTTTGAAAGTAATTAAGGTATTTGCCTCTCTTTTGAAACGTAGAGGTGCATGACAGTTAAGACCGGATGATGTTAATGGGAATATTTCCTATTCATTAAAACAAACTGTTGTTAAATGTTAGGGTTTATAGCAAGACTGTGTCACTTCAGATGAAAGAATGTTGTCTGGTTTTGTAAATCTTTGCATGATTAAATATGTGTGTGCATATATATAGCATGTACAGGTTTATCTGTGTATAAATACCGATTTATATATAAATAGTACATCTTTTACATTTCTTTTTCTTCCAGAAATATTTATCACTTTTCATCTTTGCTCTGATACTGCAGAAATTTGCAATGCTTACTAATAATAAAACTTAGAACAATCAGTTAAAATCTTTCTTTCATATTGTCTAGAATTAATCTAATTCCTTCTGCAAGCAATATATCCTGGATCTCTGCAGCAGTCTATGGCTTCTCATGTGTAGTATGAAAGTTGTCCATTTCTGGTTTTCAATCTGCAATATGCTAATTTCCCTGCTTGCTCTGGCTTCTGTTGTAAGATAGAATGACTAATAGCTCTCTGTTTACCTTCTTGCACATAACTTGAGCACTTTATCATCAGAGTTTTTGCACTTGAAAATATGTGCCTGTGCTAATGAATGGAGGTTGTTTCCATAATAAGAGCAGAAAAGAATTAAATTATTGGTGCTATTTGGAAGGAAATATTTTGGTTGTTGGGTTCTTCTTATCACCAAAAGTCTGCCACTTAGGCCTGTACCAGAATTCATGTGATGTTTAAGCCTCTGGCTCTGGGGATACCTTCAGCTGCAGACAGACAGAATCACCAGAACTGGCTTTGCGGTTCTATTTCATTTTTCTTTATGGTTGTAGTCTGGTCATGTGTATCCCCTGAACTCCTCATATTGCTGACTGCTTCTCTGATGATGTATAGTTGCAACATGTCATCAGTGTGCCATGAGAACCTATTATACTGCTATATATCATTAGAGACCCTTCTCTCAAGGCAGGTTACTATTATATATCATTAAAGTGATGGCTGGTAGGAACAGGCATCCCAGAGAGGGGATCTTAGAATTTTATGCAGGGAAAAAAATCCAAGTGTATAGGTGAGCTGGGGCGGGGGGGGGCGGGGAGGAGGGGGGAAAGAAAGAGAGAATACAATAGGTGGGAGTTGTAATAAAATAATATTAAAAATAAATATTATTTGTTTTTATGGCCTAGAAACTCTTTCTAGATACAAAATTTATATTACAAACTCATGCACAGCAGAAAATGTTTATAACTGAGATTTTTATGCATAAGACCTACTGTGCTGTGCTATAACTCACTGAGTTATGACAGGTATGGCCAGTCTGTGCAGAACCAAGCCTAAGAACCATTTTGAAATTAAAGGGGACTGTAGAATTTTTCAGAGTCTAAATAAGCACAAAATTCACAGTATGAACCTGCCTACAATGCTATACTAAAGCTGTATAACTTCCCTAGTGTCTCAGAAATAATCATTTTAAATGATGACAAGCTTGAGAAGTTGAGTACAGAGAGGAAGCTGTGGCTTCTGTTCATAAGAGTTTCCAAATATATGGAAACTGTAAGCAACCGTGCATGCACGTGCAATTCCCATTGAAGTTGCCAGAAATTAACTGACGTTATCCAGGAGAATTTGACTTGGAATGTTTGCTATAACCTTGTAATTACAACAGTCTCTGTCAACTTTTCTTGTTAGCGAGGATTTTGCAAATACATACCCATTAACACTTTTCTAATGCAAACACATTTCCTACTTTGTAACATAAAAATGTATTGATCCTCAAAAATAATAAAAACGAGGACTATATGTATATGTGTTTGAAGATCTGGAATGGGATGTTTTATCTCTTTCCACACCAGTGATGGCATGCTGCAGTGAATTAGGCTGCTGAAAGCTGCTTGTCCTTTCCCACTCCTCAGTACAGTACACAAAGAAGCCTTTTCCTCTGTAATTGCAACAGAAATGTTTACCTACAAACCAAATGGTTAAAAAACAAGACTGGAACTCCATAATGCTAATATCTATCCTTAGAGATTTTCATTGTTTTGTATCTGCTGAAACATTAAGCCTCATCACTTTCCTATTATCTCTATTAGAATTAGGTATTGGTATATCTCCTGCATACTTAGTATTCTGTAATTCTAAAGTGCGTAATACAGATGTTACAGAACAGAGTGATTTTGTTTGTTTTTCTGTACGTGCTCTCATGATGATGATAGTATTTCTAATCTAAAACTAAGTAAACATTCATGTGCACACATAGTGTTAATGAAAGTGTTACAAGTAGAACAGTTTAGATTCTTGTTAGATTCACTTTATTTTTTTTTTTGTGTTCTAGCTCTTCCTTAATTCAGTTTTTCACTTTCCTATAATATTTCCAGACTAGCTTACAAAAAAAAAAACCCAACAAACAAAAAAACCCCAACTATATCTTGGTTCTCTTTTTAATACTAGTTTTAGTTGTTCGATTCACTTGCTGTAGAGGAGCTGTTACTGATTTATAGAACTTGTGCTGAGATTAGGAAGGGAAAAATGTATCAAGGTAAAGGAACTTGAGGAAGAAACGTTGTGATATTTTGAATCTGACATATCAAAATATTAAAAACATTTTTTCTAAATAAAATTCTGAATCTCTGAGCATCCCATCTCTGGAAAGCGTTAGATGCAGGTACAAATATACTTTTTTTTCTAGATATGAATGCTGACTCTTAAACAGTTGATAGAGACTGGAGAAATGTGTACAAGAAAAGGGGATCTAGATGGCTGAAGAAGCATGCTCGGTGGTGGCGTTTGGTATGGCCTTGTGAGCATATTCTCATAATACGATATGTCAACACCATCTGTTTAATAGGGACAGAGTGAATCTGGCCTGCGTTGTTTCTGCATTAAATTCTTGCCAGCAGTGTTACAAGGATGACAGCTAGACTGTGGTATTACAGATAGCTCAGCTCAGGCTGTACTGCCCAGTGTGCATAAGGGGTACCTGGGTCTTCATATTTCCCTGCATATCTGCATGGGGCTGGCAATATCCAATGAATGTACTGACTACTATTATTTTTGTTGATGGTCTTACTACAACTTAAAGCTTAATATATAACATGTTCGTATATAATAACCAGGTTTGGTCAATCTCAGATTTTGTTAAAATAGCAACAGTCTTTAGGAGAACTGTATTTATTATAGACACATGATCTTCCCTCAAATGTCTTTCTACTTTTAAAATAAATCTCAAACTCTGTGCCTTTCTATTGAAATCTGAGTGAAATCAAGAGCAAAGCAGATTACAATGTAAGCAATTATTGTAACACTATTGCAATGACTTAAACTAAAAAGTAAACTTCCTTTCTGGCTTATTGCTGTGTGAGTTGGTATCTTCTGAACCCATCTGATAGCTTCTGACACTGGGAACAACTTTAAAAAAATGTAGATTCTTTTAATTGAGGGTTATTTGTTCTGGGTGCTGTTTTCTAGAAGCAGACTTTTCACCCAGTCTTTGAGCTTTTTATATTTATAGATATTATACTAACACATGTCTTTAAGTGTAAGTAATACAATTTAAAAAAAAATGTTAGTTGCTTTTTTAAACTATTCAAAATTGTTTCTTTTCAAATGAATTTCTTTTCCTTATAATTTTTCTCTGTAATGCTCTGACTGTGCTGTCATTTGGAGATTGTCTCTCTTGATCTACTGCATAACTTCGGAGATAGTGCTGATTATCTGAATGCTTTTTGTAATGCTATAAACTGATAGTAAACACAGAAAAGCTCGGACAAATGGAAAACCAACCCTGTCAGACAAAGACATAGACATACCTTTTGTTTTAACTCCTAGATTAACTGGAAAGTACGTTATTTTGCAAGCTTGGAGCCTTTTGAAGTTGTATTGTGTGCTTTGATAAATTTTTGAGCTTTGGTTAGTTTATTAATGTTGCTCTTTCTTTTCATGATTAGTCTATGGAACTTCTGTCCCTGTTGAAACATTTTATATATGGGTGTAAAACTGGTATCTCTCTCCTATCTGGTGCAACTGCCAATAAAATACTGACAAATGTGAAAGAGCGGAAACCTCTGCATAAAATCTTGCTTTGCCTTGTTTTACCTGTGTGTGCATTTGAGTGTCCCTGTAATCCTCATCTCGACTTCTTGGTTAGTCATGAAAATTATTAAAATTATATGCTAAATAGAAAAAAGTAGTCAGAAATGACTTTTTAAATAAGGTAGAGATATTTAAATGAAATATGAAAGTCATGAAACAGAAGGCAATTCTTTCTGCTGTCTCTTTAATTAAAAAGAATAAAGACAGAGGTATTATTGCCAGAAATAAATAGCTGTAATATTTAAACCAACTGTGTGTGTCTACTGACCTTAGAAAAGAGACTTACAAAAACATACAGCCAAAGAGCAGAAGAGAGGTAATAATTGCAAAGCTGAGAAATTCGATGTCTGGTGGGGATGCTTTGTCTTCCCCTATAAGTGAAGAACAGGAAGAGACTGTCTCAGGCACTGCTGGCTGGAGATACATATGATACCGCCTTGAATTTGTGACTTTGTGTTTTTACGTATAATTCCAGTTCATGGTAGGTAACCATTTAGAGAGAAAGAAAAAAAAACAAACACACACCCCCTTAGAAATTGCAAGAAAGGATAATGGCAATAGCCCCAAATAGAGAGCAAATTAAAAAGGTTCAAAATCAAGGAGATTGGAGAGCATGTTGAGTACAAAGTAATGGGGATTGCAGTTACCCAGATCTAGCACAGATCTGCAGAAAGCAATTCCAAAGGCAGAAAGTAAAATGCTCTGTTTCAAGGATACTAATGCAATGGATGTGCAGAGCTGCCATCTAAATAAACTTTTCTGTCTCCTAATTAACTGTATAAGGGGCCTTAGGAAACAGTTGAAGTTTCCTACTACACATTTCTGTTTCTTCTGGTGATGCAGGCTTCCCTGAAAGAAGAACAATTCCCTCAAAACACCACTACGTATAGAAATAGGGAACGTAGAGGCAGATGAAGTATAATCTCAGAGTGCTTTCATCTGCTGTGTGCGCATACCCAGGCTGAGTCAACCCACACTTGTCACTGGATCTTTACTGGGAGAGCACCCCTCATGTTCTCCCCCAAGCTCTTTATTTCTGTCAGCCTAAAGAGTCTAATTAGACTTTTATTATCCTTCTTCTGACACTGTCAAACCTATTGTTACACTCTCAAATTCCCCAAATAAGTTATGGGTGCTGTTCTGAATTTGTCAGCTATAGAAGAATCTTGTGTTTCTAATTAAGGCCTGACTTCACACACTGGTTCAGTAAAGATAATATTTACTACAGCGTACGCTGGTTCATTAAACACATAACCAGATGGATGAGAGTTTTGGAGTGAAAAGTCTAGAGAATGAGCATTCCCTTTAGAACAATGCCTCAGTTGTGATAAGGCTTTCTCTTTTCATGAAGTAAATATCAGTTCAATTCTTTCTGTGATTTTTACACGTCTTGACCACTCATAACTTTGAATTAATGTGACTTAATTTTCAGTGAAATAGTAGAGTCTAATGAGGGTTTAGTTTTTGTTTCAGTCTTTCAGGAAAAACGGTTTCCTTGCATATCTTTGCAACATGCTTGCTTTAATTCTGCTTACCAGCACTTCAGTGATTACACGTGGTTAAGTTACTCACATCATTAGTCACAGGCTTTTCCTTGGTGATTTGTTCAACAACTTTTTCCGCAAGTGTGTTTTTTCTTTATTGTCATTTGTGATATATGAGGACTTTGGTTTAGTGGCTTGTAGATTGTAGCACTGTGGACTAGATGGGCTGACCAAAGGTCATTACCTAATCCAGCAGTCTTCTGATGCAAAACTGTTTTCTAGTGACTTAAATTCAGCACTTCCTTGTATTTAATTTCATACCTATTCCTGGCTTTGCATTGCTGTATTATCCTAAGTAATGTTTTGCATTTAATTCTAGATAAAAGCTTAGCCTTTGATCACCTGAAACCATTGCAGATTAAGTAATCTTTTTGTGCCGATCAGCTTTTAATTCTATTCCTTTCTGCTGCTAGCCCTTTTGTAGTTCTATGGGTCACTTCAAGCTTCTGCACACTTCTATAATCACCTACCCAATGCTGATTCCCGTATTCTAGTTTCTCTTACTGTCCTTAAGTCCCATGTGTTAACGCCTCTGGGTGTAACTAAAATTAACTTATTGGTTTATCACATGTTGATCAATGTCATTCATAACTTTCCCTGTCTTTAATGTTTACTGTGGCGTGTAGGGTTTTTCCAAGACTGTGTAATATGTTCTTTTGGGGAAATTAGTTTTATCTCCTTCTGTTTCCTCTCATTTAAGGTGATTGCGTTACTTTATGTAGATGAAACGTAACTTTGCTGGATCCTTTTTTTCTCAGATTTTTCAATAGCAGTTTTCCCAACTGGCTTTCTCAGAAAGCATAATATTTAAAAATAGAATTAAATACAGCTAATGCCAGACTCCTGGTTTCTTCCAGATTATCTTAATGTACATATTGCTTGATAGGCTTTTTGACCATGTACAAATTTGCAATTTCTAGCTTAATATTTTTGTGTTCTAGGCTAGCTGTAGCTTGTGCAGTAATAATCATATCAAAATTGATTTGAATTATTCTTGAAAGGGTTATTTCATTAAGAATAAAATTATAGTATTTACTAATATGTAATATTGCCTGTGCCATTTTCACTTCATCCATTGTTTGTTTTGCCTGACGAAATTAAAAAATTCTTTTGTCTAGCAAAGCCTGTTCCCTAGGGAGATATATGTTCTGAAATGAATAAAAGGTAAGATGAAAAGTTAGACAATAAAATATACTGATTGCAGATAAGGTGCTACTTATGTATACTTTGCAACAAGATGACCTGGTAGCTAGTGTGTCAACTCATGAGAGTCTATAAACTAAAAAATGGTCCTCAGAAAGCACCATTCCTACCAAATGCCTTTCGAATATCTATAAAATATAATTGCACAATTGTCACAGTGAAGATTTAAGAAAGCATTTCAAAATGAGGAAAGATGACTTTCAATTCCTAGAAAAAAGAGTATTGTTGCAAGTTCCTGTTATGTAGTTTGAAACTAAATGAAAAAAATTAGTTAATTCTGGTGGGAGTGAGTATGGACAACTTAATGAAACAGTATTATTCCCTTCTTGCACTTCTCTGGGTTATTTTATCCCCAGCACCACTGCGATCAGTTTTTTCACATTGGTTCTTTCTCTGAGCTACAGGAAAGGATGTTTTCAGGCTGATAAGACATTGCCCATCTTTAACATTACTAAATTGAAAATATGCTTCTGAACATCACCTGTCAGAATATGAAGTATTTAATTTTCATGCATCTCCATTTATAACATCATTTGTAGCAAACTAATTCAACTTGTGTTATTTAAAATCACTTGAGAGTCACATGACTTAGTTTTACTCCTCCTATCTTAACATAAGAAGAGTTATATACCTAGGAGAAGATCTCAAGTTTTCAGTTAAAATAGTCTAATTCTATGAAACTAAACAGAAATGATCAAACAGCATGCCATCCCACCCACCCACAGAAAAGGTAACCCCAAATATATTTAGGATAAAATAGAAACAAAATAAACAGTGCCCCTCCACCTGATTCTGTGAAAATAGACTTTGCCGTTGGGTAGCAGTGACACTATACTAGCAGAGAAAGATTAATTACAGTTGCATTACCCCTTTGTCCACGCAATGCCTCAAAGAGAGGAAAGAGTCTTGGGAAACATCAGCAGTGCACTGCATATGTAAGGTTAGGGTCTCCTGCCAAACTTCATGAGTCCCAATGCTTCTGCTTTTTTCCTGATTGGACAGTCACCTTATTTGATTTAAAAAAAAAAAAAAAAAGGAAATTGTTGTCACAGAGAACTTTATTCTTATCTATGGCAAATCAGTTCATAGGTTATGCTGAGACGTAAGTCTTTTAAAAGGCATAATAAAAGAACTAAATGATAAATGATTAAACTTCTTTGGAGACTATTCTTCCCATGCATGTGTACAAGGTAAGCTGTTGGTGTGAAATAATGATACAGATCACAAGGTTACAATAGGACTAAAGCTTACACGATCATTCATCTTGTCTAATTGATAGCATATAACTTACTAATGGGTCAGATTGTGGTCTGTTTAAAATTGTGGGTAACCCCCAAGAGTAGATAGTATGTATTTTAAAAAAAAGAAAAAAAAAAAAGAGGCACTTCAAGAGAAAACTTTGACAATTTGTGAGCCTAAAATTTGTCATGTAGTCTTAATAAAGACCTCCTTCATGTCTCTGAGAACTTCTCAGGAGTGTAAGTGTTAAAAACTAAATGTAATCTCAAGACTACTTAAGAATACTCAGTATAATCTTAAGAATACTTAAAATGTCATGGAGGGTTGGACAATATATAAGTAAAGAGAGATTTTTGTGGTGCTCTGTGCAAGTCTCAACAATGGTATAGTATAAATAATTAGGAGAGCAGAGAGAGAATCCTTTCATTACTGCTATCTAATTTATATTGCATATACTGAGTTGCGGGTTTTTTTTGCTGAATTTAATAATACAATGTGTTGCTTTTGAAAGTCGCTGATGTTGCAAAGATAAATATTTTTTGAACAGTAGTTGGAGACAGTTAGGAAGATGGCTATCTTAAATTTATTGATATTTATGGTGAGTATTCTTGCATTCCACAAGAGCGTCTCGTGTAAGTCTCTGACGTGCCTACTTCAAGTTAGGTACTTGAACTTGGGTATTTCCCAGCTGGGTTTCACAAACACTTGATTATTAGTTATTTTAGGATGAACAGTAATTCATCCTAATAGCTTCCCTTGTTAGAACTGCTTTGTTTCTCATAAATGATTAAATACTTTTTTAGCCCTGTCAAAGGAATAGATGACTACTTAGCCTATTTAGGAAGTTCAGTGTTTTGTGTTGCTAATGTACACAGGTCTGATTCATGGCTGGATTTAATACACGTGGACCTAGCAACAGCAAAGAACAGAAAACATAATGAATGAAATCAGGAATGATATTTGTCACTTCACTGCTCTTGGACTTGAAATGCCTGTGTTCTATGTATTTATGGCTGTATTTTTAAAAATTATGACACATTAAACATCTTCATAGAATTTTGTAGCACCTAGTCAGCAATAAAAAACATGTGGTCCATGGGCTTAATAGGCACAAGTGTTTCAAAGAAGCCTAAAACTGCAATAGCTGAACAGCTGGCACTCATCTAAGGGTGCCTCTACCCTTAGCATCAGTTTAGGTTTATTTTTATCATTTTCTATGTTGCTTGCCATCTGGATTAAAACTGATATTAAATATTTGGATGCAGTCTCAAATCCTCTTACATTTTCTAAACATCATATTACATGACCTATTAATGCTACCATTTCTAGTAAATGTTACATGTATATTCAGATGATCACATTAACTTTATTTGCCTGTAACAAGTGGAGTGAGCGTTTGGCCTTTTGTCTGCTGACTTTATAAATGTGTGTCACTTTAGAATTTGGACTCCAGTCAATATTGAGGAAAAGGGGACACTTTTTGTCTGAAGATATCAATTTCCATTAGTCTCTTCTTTGAACTGGGCTTTTGTTTAATCTGTGATGTAAAAACTTAATATTTCCTTGAGTTTAATATTTCTGGGGAGTGTCATGGAATCTATTTGGTAGAGGTCTTATGAATTATCTGTCTTCAGGAGCCAAAAGGTTTGTCATATTTCTCTGTCCAGCAAGTCAGCAGAAGATACTTGTCTATTGGCCCATAAGGAACGAGGGCAATAGGAGAAAGCCTTATAAGATCAAGAACTTTCTTGCCTCGTGAATAAAACGTATCTTCTCAATGTGAGAAGAGAAATACCGTGACAAAACTAAATCCTCCTGGAAAGGAAGATTTCTTCCTTCTTTATCAGAAGTCCTCAAGAGCTTTGTGTGAAATTCCCCCATGTGTGGTCTGGGGATGGCCCGTAGGAGATTTTCCACCTGCTTTGTATGAATTTCCTAAGAGCTTGCTGGAAATGTTTTTCTGCCTGTGTTCTATGTATGTCACGTATGGTTTCTAAGACTATTTCCTGATGCTTTCTAGGAATTCCCTAAACGCTTTCGATGACTTTTCTGTCTGCTTTTTAGGAATACCTTAATGGGTTTTTAGAAATTTCAAACCTGCTTTTTAGGTATCCCCCTATATATTTTTCTCTAATGCTTTCCATGAATTCCCCCCTTTTCAGCCTAGGAACTCCCACCTGCTCTCTAGGAACTTTCTGCAGTGTTTTGTAGGAATTCTAGAAACAGAGATGCAGATCTGCAGAAACTTGATCTTGATGAAATTCCTGGATTTTTATTTTTCCCATTTTTCAAACAGACTCAGTGTTCTAAAAAAGTAAAATATTTAGTAAATTATAATGTACTGGCTACAGTGGCTTGTCACCTCTGCCTGTATGACGTACTCTTTATACCCTGTATCTAGTTTGCTTCTTTTATGTTACAAGCTTGTCAGAACAACAATTATTTCTGTGTGGTACAGAATTGAATACAGAGGGATTCCTGCCTTTCTTGTCTCTTAGGTATTACCATCATAATCATGACTATAAAGAAGAGTTGGAGGGCAGTAGGAGTGTAGAAGCCAAAGGGAGGAAGGTTGCGAGTTGAATGTGTTATTTGAACAGGTAGTGTTGTATATGCTTGTAGCCAAAAAAGCTTCAGATTTGGTTAGTGTGACACAAAAGCACAGTAACAGTGATAAAATTGTTAAGATGGGAAGAGAGTGAGAAGCAAGAATAAACTTCCTTTAAGTGTCCACTAGTAATCAGTTTAAAATATTAGATGGTTATTAACATAAGAAGTATAATATACTTAAAACTATTCTAACATTTATGTATATTAATCTTTGCCATGCAATAATTATGCAATGGAAGTTTGAAGCCAGTCAAAATCAGCATATTAATGTTGTAATCTTGATGGAATGTGTGACATTGAAGTTGCTTCACTTTTGAATTCAGTTAAATGTCTGACAGAGTGGGATAGTGCTGTATTATGAATATGATATAGTTTGATCCTGTTTTGAAGTGCTTTCAGATACACTAAGATTTACTAATAGATGTGCTTGTTCTTTTATTGATCAGTCATACAGATCACATTACCATCATGAATTTCTTTACTTGTTAAGCACTAAGCCACCTACATCTAAGCATTAATTAATGAAATGACTCTCCTGAGTCAGAAATCTGGAAAAAAAAGATTAAAAGGGTGAGGGACCAAGGATACAGATAGAACTGGTTGCACCTACTATGAATACATGGATACTGGAAGCCTGTGATTCAGTGTGTTTGAGGGGAGGGAAAAATGAAGGGGGGAGAGTCGTTTAAGGAAAAATGTTGACTTTCTTCTGTGCTGTGCTTCAGACATAATGTTAGTACAATGATGTAAAAAGTGAAATACACAAATTCTAATATAAGAATCTCTGTGAACTCCTTCCTTGAACCCATGTACATTTCTCTGATCTTAAAATAATTTCTGTTAGCTTGGTACTTACGCAGGAACTAAACTGATAAACTGGGAGAATGGATCCTTTGGATATCTATGTGGGTGTGGGTGGAGTGATAGAAATTTCTTTACACAGCTTCATCCATATGCTTAGCACTCGAAGTGAAAGCTAAACTACTTAGTCTGTGCCCATATGCCAGCAGCCTATCATGGTGTAAAAGGCTTCCAAGTAGTGTGAAGGTAGCTAGCCAGAAGCTGCTTTTCTGACCTGTACTGCTGTGACTGTTGCAGTCGTGATTCTCTTTACTTGCAGAGTAAATGTTTTCTTTTGCAGCAGATGAATGCTGGAATTTTGCTTTTTGAGTCCTGAGTGCTATTGATTGTGAGCTTCCAGTTCCCAGCTTGCCTACAGGCCACGGTTGCTTCTTGGTGCCCCAGCACACATCTTGTGTTTTGAAACTCTCAATTAATTGTAGTTATAATAGAAAAATTGTGATAAGTTTGAACATGAAAGAGAAACTAGGTGCGTATTGCCTTAGTTTGAGATTCTTGCATATTGCTGAATAGCTTTGCTCAAATGCCGATATTGAGGAGACTATGCACTGCACCGTTCAAACATCTCATATTTAGCACAGCAGGTGGCATTGTTACTGAAAATAAAACCAGTGTAAGGACAGTATCAAGAATCTCAGATTGTGTTTTGCTCAAATAAGTTTAAAAAAAAATAAAAATCAAACTTCCCCAATAACATTATATCCCTCACTACACCCTGATGCTATGACTAGGGGAGTGGAAGGGGGAAGCTGCTAGTAAATTGATTAAAATTAAAAACAGAAATTGAAATGTTGTATCCCAATTTTTGCTGATGCTGTATAAATAAGTACGTTTGAGAACACAAAATTTAAATTTTAAGTTTGGAATTTTTTGCAAATACTATAACAATAAACAATATAAATTTAAGGATGAATCAACAAGAACTCTGAAGTATAGAGGCCAATGCTGGAAGGGACTTCTGGATGATGTCTGGTCCAGCCCTCTGCTCAGAACAGAGACAATGTAGACTGGGTTGCTCAGGGTCCTGTCCGGTCAAGTTTTGATGCATCCAAGGAGGGAGAAGTATGAATATGTGTGTTCCTGTTTAAAAAGTTACAGAATCCTAGACATCTGCACAGTCTTCACTGAATTTAAGAGGAGGCTGGCCATTATCAATATTTTACCACTAACATTGTATCACCTTGGCTGAAGCACAAGGCATGAATTTAGGAAAAACTTAACCGAAAGGGCAGTCAGGCACTGGCACAGGCTGCCGAGGGAAGTGGCTGAGTCCCCATCCCTGGAGGTATTTAAAAGACGGATAGATGTAGTGCTCAGGGACATGGTTTAGTGGTGGACCTGGCAGTGCTGGGTTAACGGTTGGACTTGATGATCTTAAAGGTCCTTTCCAACCTAAACAATTCTGTTATACTGTGAATTAGTATCTCTTGAAGGGTGGGCAGCATTTCCACCTGTTCACCTTGCTTGGCAACTTTAAGCCATACGTGTTCACATAACAAAAATTTCTAATAACTTGAAATTTCTAGAAGAATGTGTAGCCAATTCTTAGGCATCAGCTGTGTTGAGCACTGGAAAACTTGCCTTACAATGTATTCTGCTAAAATTCTAGCTTTGACAATTACAGGGTAGAAGGTGAGAAGAATATTAACTCTCGAATTTGCACATATCTACTCAAGCATGTTGAGGACTTCTTATCTCATGATACTATATTACAATTTTACAGACACAACATTTACCACCTTTGGAAATTTAGATTACAACAAAACTATTTTCATAGTCAGATGATGTCCAGAGAAAATCCAATCAAGGTACAAATAAGGATTCAACACTGCTTATGGGAGTTGACAAAGCATGCATCTGGAGATTTTTGGATCCAATAAGTGCACCGAGGCATAATAAAGAAATTGATTTATTTTTTTTAAATGTAGCCTCTGATCAAAGAATCCTTGTGACAGAACAGAGCCAGCAATTTTTCATCCCCTGTGTCAATGCTTTGATCTACAATAAGTAAATGCAAAAGAGAATCTGATGACACATCACAAGTGCATCTGCTTGGTATCTTGAACTACAGGCCTGTGTTGCAGAGATCTGTCAGTTCCTGCTCTGATGCTCTGTCTGGCACTTCTCTGATGCTTCTTTGAAATAACATGCTGTTGGACATCATAGCTGCCTCCATGATGAATAGCATAGTCATATGCCAACTGCATAGCAAGCATCTCAGTGACGTTGCTTTGCTTTCTATCACCCTTAATACTGATGATTCTAGGTAGCTCTGGATTGCTCTCCTTTTTACTTCCTTTCATAAGGACAATGTATATGATGACCTGTCTGTTGAATTTATGCCCAATTATTTTCTGTGTGTCCTACTAACTTGGGGATATGTGGATATTCTGCTTTGTAAGTAAATGTTTGATGTAACAGTCAAATAAGGTCACCGTTATACATCCATACATTCACTGAGTTTTTAATCAGCTTTTGTTGTGAAAAGTAAAGGCAGAATTTCCTTAGGATGTAGCTCTACATGGCCTAACAAACTAAGACAGACATTCTTATATCTTTATGAACCAAAGTAGAACTTAAACAGATAAATGGTTGGATATTCAGACCATGGACTCTAGATAAATCACTGATGTGTAATTCATTTAAATTTCCTTTCTAGTCAGTATAGAGAGGAGGACAATTTAGCAATCTTACATTATTCATATAATCTAACTTAGACATTTAAACTCCCTGAAAAGTTAAAACGTGCAATAGAATTTCTAAGAAATGTTAATATGCAGGAGCCAAGAGTACTGCACTGCTGTGATTTGAAAGTAACTCTAGTTTCTGTATTGTAAGTAGTACTTTCTAAGAGAGAAAATGTCATTGAGACGGACTTCTAGCTAGCTAGAATAAAAATAACCTAGAAGGCCCAGTGTCTGTCTTTTTTTTTTCTTTTCTTTCAGGGAAATTTTGCCTAAAAGAGCTCTTTCGTTAGTATTTGCATTTAAGACAGTGAAAACTAACTACAGACAAAGCGTCTGAATGCATCTTCCCTTCCTTGTACATGTATTACAGTATATTTCTGGGTGTGAAAATTTATCAGTTTACAAAACTATAGCTGTGGTTAAATAGGGTTGTGATTTTAAACTGTTGTCATTGGAGGTTTGGCTTCCATTGCCTGTCACCACCTCATGCTTCCAGAGGTCAATAGTTTTACTTTGTTTTGGACTTTCATTTTTGGGGCAGAGAAATCATAGATATTTACTTTCCTTCTGGGCCTGTTTACAGGTAAACTTTAAAATGTTTTCGAGTCTAGTTTCTCATCCCTTCCAAAGGCAGAAAGACTACTGCAGAAATGGATGGAGGATGTCAAAGTCCTCTTAAAGAGAAAGAAAATTCCTTTTTTATTTTTTTTTACCTTAATAGTATTTCCCTGATTCACCTTGCATATTGGGAAATACTTAATGCACAGACGTGCCAGGCTGCAAATTCCTACAAAGTACAGAAAAATAATGATATTCAAGAAAGCACTCTTTGATAATTGTATGTTGAGATTCAAGCCACAGACTGTAATTCTGATATTTTTGGTCATTAGCAGAGCAGATTAAAAACAAAACAAAAACATGCATCTGGGAAAGGTAATGAAATATTCTGTTTGATCTAGCAATTTCCTTTTTAACACCTCCACTTTGTGTTATTGATTTCTGTACATCACTGCCTCGATAATAATGTTATAGAATAAAACAACCCTAACAAAAGTATCAAAACAGTATTTGATGTCTCCACGAATGTTAAAAAGGCTCCTTCCTCCCTACCCTGGTGCAAAAAAAAAACAAACCCAAAAAAACCCCCAAAAAAACCCATGTCATCGAAAAGAAAGGTTAAAATTTGGTTTGATCTGTGCTCTGGGTTTTCTAGCATATTCAGTATTCCATATTGAAAATGAGTAGAACTCAAGAAAAAGATATTTTCTATAATGTTTTTCATTGCACTGTACCACTGGTTAGCAAAAAACCAAAACAACCCAAAAAACCAAAACCCCAACCTAACAACCCAAAATCTTTCTTTAACATGTAATCCTGTTTACTTAAAAGAAACCACACAATTAAAACAAACTACAAGAAGCCAGTTTTACTACTATCTTTTGGACCTCTCAGTGTTTCCCTGCCTTTTTTGGTAACTGAAAATGAAATTGCTGAAATGCATACAATTCTGACTTTATTTTTGTGTTAATCACAGAGGGGAAAAAAAAATCTATTTTCAATAAGTCTTTTAATATTTTAAGAGAACAAAAATAGATACTGTCTGTACCAGGTGCTCACTCCTCTTTCTTTCTAATCTAGTCTTTATTCCAGCAGTGAATTCTCTGTTTAGGTATGTCTTAGCTACACACTGTTTCTCAATTTTTCTGTCTTAAGATTTTACCCTTGCCATCATAAAGCAGTACCATTTTTTCTTCTGTGTCTCATTCCTAATGTGTGCTTTGCTTCTCTAGATTTTTTTCTAGAGTTTACTGCCATTCAGACATTACAGCTGTTGAAGTTTTTATAGAAATGTGTTCTTTCATACATACCTATGCTGTATGTGTTTCTGTCAGAGTGCATGTTGACACACTATTGCCTTCATAGTTGCAAATCTGGTGACAGACATGCAGTTTTAAGAGATCAAAGCCCATTTCATCAGTGTAAGTTTAAAGGTGCCATGCTGTTGCAGGCTAATTTTAATTTCTTCTACCTTTTTTCTTTCTTCCTGGAGGTCACTCAGAGATCACAGGATTTACTGGAAGCTTTCCTCTGACAGCTGTGAATGTTTTATATACTGACCAGTAGTGGAAAGCAAATAATTCAACTTTGATGCATCTCTGTATCATGTGTAACTATAGTTACATAAACTGTTTTTTTAACCAAATATGGGCCATTATTTCTCTATACATGAATAACAGAACTCTTTACCAAATCCCTAGGTGCTGAATCTATTAAACATTCATACAACTGATGCAGCATGAATCTGTAAGTGGCACCCTCAGCAGTACTTTTGTTACAGTCTCCTTCTTTGTCTTAGACCAGAATAAATTTTTCACTGTAATTTAGGTCCACAGTTCTGATATGCTAGCCAGGCCACAGATTGTGTATGCAAATGGATAGCTTCCCTGCTACTGGGTCATGGCTCCAAAATGCAACTGCAAAGTTGTACATATGCATGTGATACATCCAGTGAGAATTAATATATTACTGAAGCTGACCATTATTAAATATTAAAGTTTCTATGATGGAGATTAAAACAAGAACACAATATGTTTTAACAACATCATATAGTATTGTGGCCTTCCAAGCACTTCATGAAAGGTGACACAAGGATATAAGGATTTTACTCTCCACACATCTTTCTTCAATCAGAATTCCCTTGTACTCTTGCCAGAACGCCTGCTGTGGCTGTGCATGTCTGGTTTGCTCCAAAGAGCAATCGCCTTTTGAGAAGACTCACTCTTCGTTTAGTGTTGCTTTGGTATAAATTCAACTGTAGCCAAATTTACTGCTGATCAAAGAACAAGAACAACTGTGAGATACTAAAATATTTTGTTGAATATTAAAATTCCTTTCTGTATTTTAAAATTCAGAAGAAAAGAAACGAAGTGACAAAATGCAAACAAGGAAATGCTGCCACCACCTTGCTCTCTGTGTGTGCTGGAGCTATGTATGATGTGTCACAGGCTCTGGTTAGACCATTTGGGTTTTTTGTCTGTTGTAGCAGTGACTGAACCCATGAGAAGTATTTCATTGCTATCCTGATGGTAGTTACCTCAACCGTTCTGCCAAAATCGCCTCTAGTTGTAGTTCAGTTTTTGGGGTTTTTTTGGTTTTGTTTTGGTTTTTTTTTTGGTGTGCTGTGGAAAATAATTAAGCTGTTATCACCTGTCCTTTAATGCATAGTTTCTCTCAAAGCATTACGGTTCGGTGTGGCTGAGCCAAAAACTAGATACACAATGTAGTGGCAAGTCAGATTCTAACTGTTTCTTAAAGAACTAAGAGGTATAGTGTCAAAATTCACCAAATGTTCTCAGCAGTACAAGGTCTGAGGGCTTTCTCACAGGAAGTTCTGATGTGAGTCAGGATGCCAATGAAAGGGATTTTCTACCTATCTCATGTTATGTTTTTTCATAAGTATGTATGAAACTCACTGTTACTGGTGCTACTTAGAGTTGGAATACTTAAGTGAATAACAAGACTTTTTCTTGCAAAGAGAAGTCTACCACAACCATTTATTAACTCTCAATTCTCCTTGTACATAAATGACCCTTCAAATCTTTATTTTGTCTAAAATGTTACCTGTACTAGGGTAGTATTTGCATATTATAGGACTGCTGTGGTCTGTCAAAGAACAACAACAACAAAGTACACTTACACTTTTTTGTGTGCCTCCACCACAGACTGTTGGTAAAATTAATTTCCTTGGTTAAAGGAGTTCAATATTTAAAATTAGCCCCTCTGCAACTTGATGTTGAGCAGATAAGGATTTCTGGAGAGTGTGCTTCAGAGGAGCAGACTGCCCCCTGAAATGGTAACTGGTATAAATGGAAATAGAAGCAGACAGACCTGAAAAGAGCATTTGTTTTTTCTCTCACATGCAGGTGCTCTTTCTCCTTGAAACTGGGTTATGAGCTACAGATAATAGCTTTTATTTCTGAAATTAAAAATTCTTTCTAAACTTTGACCATTTCTTTGAATAGCCTATAGTATCTTACTACCAGATACCTCACAAGTTAAGTAGAAAAGAGACAGACAATTGACAGATAAGAGGATTATCGTCATGTTTAATGTGGCAGAATTTTTATTCCAAATAATAAGTAGCAAGGCTTAAGATACACCATTTTGTCTTAAGTTAGAGGCAGAGATCTGGATGACTGAGGGAAAAGGGTTAACACTAACATCCATAAACCTGAGTGTTTTGTGCTCAGCCTGCACACACAGAAATGACTACCAGGTGAAAATCTGTGGGGAGTCAAACCCATAAAGCTTGCTTGGGTATTGAAACACTCTGAAGTGTTTCTGTATGAAAATAAATGTTGTTTTTCTTTATCTTTGTTCCAACAGAACCTTCATTTCTGAGATTAAAAATTAGTATTTTTAAGGAATCAAAGAAATCTCTGAGGGGCACACGCACACAGAAAAAGCCAAATAGTATTTGTCTTAGATTTAGAAACAGTCTCTGGTCCCCTTAGGGATCACAGATGGTAGCACCAGATCCAAGAGCAGAGGTCTTCTCTACCTTAGCCTTAGCATGAAGTAAAAAATAATCAATGGGTTTAAGTCAGATTCCCAGATATCTGCAAATATATTAATTGAAATAACATGTGGATTAGTACAGTTTAGGGTAAGAAAAAGGGGGAGACTCAGTGATAGTTTCACTGTTCACTCTTTTTCATAGTAGATCAGTCAGCTTATATTAAAGACTTATCAACAAACTATTGAATTGGCTTAGCTGTAAAATACAGTCTTATGTGGAGATTATCCTTTCTGTTGCTTGTATGATATTGCAAGTGGGGTAAAAAAAAGACAAAGGTCAGGTAATATTTCTGCCGGCTAATTTGTTTCAGGGGAATTTGGCTGATGCAAAGGGTTCAGTATAGAAAGAATATAGGGACATAAGCAGAAGTACAAAATAAGGTTTGAAAAAATGCAACTGAGATGCAACTGTACAGGTGATAGAAGGATAAAGTTAAAAATAAATGTTTAATGTAGTTTTGGAGCTGAAAATGGACAGTGTAATGATTCCTGACCATTTGGTATTTAGTACCTGTAACAGAGTTGGTAAGAGCATGGAGAAAGGAATCCAGTCCTAACCATAACTAATGCACTATATGCAAACAGGCCTTGCCTGTTGGACAGTCCTTAAAGGTGAGGAAAACATAGTTCACCTTTAGCATATTATATAGGTAAGTTGCTTTGTTCTGGAAGACACATAATATTGAAGCTTTGAATAGAAAGCAAAAGAGCCAAAACCAACAACAGAAACCCCACCAAAAACCCCCAGCTTGTCAGTCATCCATTGAGGGACATTGCATTTTTCTGGAGTGTTTTCAGTTATGCATGTGATACGTGGGCATTGAGAATATGTATTGAATGGTGGCCCTGATGGCAGGGAATGAGAAATTTCTATCTAGATGGACCGCAGTAAGGCTTATCTGTGAATCTGTGGATTCTGACAAGATGAAAAAGTGCGATTGCATCTAGAGTTGTTAAAAAAAAAAAAGTTTAGTTTTTATAAAACTAAGTTGCTTCTGAGTATGCTCTGCTGCAGAATTCTAGGCACCCTGGGATTTAGCACTGCAAACTATTCAACAGAGTCATCTATTCAGAATACAGGTTTTCAGAACTTTGGGGCACTTGTGAGAGGTTTGAATGTCACAATTGTGTTTTAAGGCCTTTAAAGCTCATTTATGTCCCTAAATCCTTTTATGAGCTTAGGATTAAAATCAAGTTAAAAGTCGTTTGTGTAGGATACCATGTCTTAGCTGTGTGAGACCTGCTAGAAAGAAAGACAACTTAGACTTTGAATGTCAGTACAGGGAACACTTGCAGGACAGGAAAAGTGACAGCTGATACTTAATAAGTAAGTAATAAATCACACACATGCATATTTGAAGTTCTCTAGAAATATTTTTTTTCTGGATTTGATCAAGGAAACTGAAACCAAACTCAAATATAGACAGTTCTAAGGAAGTATACTAAAATTACTAAAATGTGGAGTGCTGGAATGGTAATAAAAGAAAGCAGAGGAAGAAAAATTAAAAACCTCACTATAAAGAAATATGAGAGTCCTGAAGATCCTTAAGAAAAAATTCTTTTCACCATTTTTATACCAAGCTGACTTGTTTGCTTGTAATTGAAAAACGTTTAGAAATTGGATGAAGTGCAGCACTCATCTTTTTAAGTTGTGGACAAGGAAACTTCCCACGTCCTTTATAGTTCCTTTGTATAACAGGGACTATTTATTCCTCCCTTTCCAGCTGCTCAGTATTATGGACATTTTTGTATACTGAAAATTTTCACAAAATTCAGGCATGAAAACAAGTCCATAAAAATAACATTGGCTGAGAGACATGCAGAGATACTGACTGCTCAAATAGGTCCTGTAAGAACAGCTCCAGAAAAATCTCAAAAACTCTAGTGCTTAAAACATTCCCATCTTCCACAGCTTTTTCTTGATGAGGGATGGGGCAAAATGAAGTAGGGAAATGAGGTGAGCGGTAGTTAACTTTAGTTATGTATGTCAGTTTTCTGGATACTCATTGCCTCCCAAAAGAAAATGTAAAAAGAATAATTTTGGAATTATAGCTGACTTTGCATACTGGGTTTCTTTCTATAGTCAATGAGAATTTAATGGGAACAGGATTAGGCTCCTACATTGTAAAATATTGTAATAGATATTTACTGGATGACTGTATTTTGAACTCCTATATTAAATGAAATAGTTTGTAATAGTGCTACAAAATTTACAATAGAATTATAGTAGAATCTAGCCAATTAAGATGTTTGTCTTCATATGATTTCTTATTATTCACTGTGTCTTTTCCCCATTAGACTGCAAGAGAACAGCTCCGCAGCATTTCATCAATAGGATGTAATTCTTTGTAATAGCTTAAGTGTTTCTAGATTTATCATTGAAATAAAAAATACCACACTTCCAAACTGAAGACATTATAAAAGGAAATGAATGGAGATCCTTTCTACTGCATCTTTCCTTTTACAAATCAGCATTGTTATTAATGACACACATTAATTCCACATGACTACATCTCTTCTTCAATGAGGATGAGATGTTAGAAGTATTGTGTAGTGGCTCTATAACCAGCCATTCTAATTTCCTCTGGTCAATGTCCTCTCTAAATAAATTTAATTCCAAATAGTGAATGCAATAGTGCTTTAAAAATAGTCTGTCTCTGTACTATCAGTGTAATAGTGTTAGATATAGCAATTTTGAAATCCAAGTGTTGTAACATATACACTGTATAGAACGCTAAACAACTAACAAAAACATCTTTGAACTTTTTGCATTCAACTGGGTCACATCTTTGGAGAGTTTACAAGTCCTCGTGACCACCATTACAGAGCAGTATAATGTGGAGAGAAAAGTTATAATTCAGTTTTATCCTCTGACTGATGGGACAATAATCGCATTGTGTGGTTTGTTAAAGTGAGAGACGGTGTTCAATTCTTAAGTAGACTAACTTAGAAACTATTGTGATGTCTAGGCAACAGGAGGCATACAATTTGTGCTACTGTTATGCCTCTAGGCAATTTATTTTGACCTTTTGTATATTCTGCACAGAATAAAAATAAGACTAAACCTTCACAAAGTGCTGCTCACCACTACACTTCATAAATAGCAGCACTCTTTTACTACTTCTACTGACTTCGTCTGTATTTCTTTTAAAGTCACCTGGTTAGGTGCAGAAAGCTTAAAATACCTTAATAAAATACCTTAAAGAATACACAGAACCAGTGCAATCTGTGGATTCTGAGTTTATTTAAAACAAACAAACAAACAAACAAACAAACAAGCAAAACAAAAAAAAAAACCCAACCAAAAAACCCACACACTGCAGTGCACTGGTAATTGCCCAGGAATGTTCTTATCTGCTCTTCAGCTGTCAGCTGAAAGCAAAAATAATTTGGAAGATTATATATCACATTACACCAGTAAGAACAAACATAAGTTGCCACTACTTTTCCTATTTTTTCTAGACCATAGGCAAAAGTACAGGTTTTGCAAATTTTCTTGAGTGTGTTGTGTTGGGTTTTGATTTTTCTTTAAATTTTAACTCTCTTTTTATGTTGGATTTGTTTTAAGCTGTGATTGAGTCCTGATCAGAACCCAGAATACATGGATTCCACTTTAAAGGTAGTCTTTGCAATGCAGTGGTGTACTGCTAAGGAAGAACAATTCTCATTAGCAAAGTTACATGTTTCCTCTGGTTTTGTGATCTTTGTATCAGTATAAATGGAAACAAGAGGCTTATAATATGATCAAATATCAGAGTTAACGTTAAAAAGAACACAGCAGAATAATGCATCATTCTAAAAGGAGAAAAGACAAATGTCATCTCTACATTTGATAATAAATGTGAAGTGAAAAAAGGGTGGGTATGCCTCAAAACTACGTTGAGACAGACCCATTGAAAACGGCCACTTTATTGATACATTTGAACTAAAGGAGGAGTGCTTGGCCCATGTTTTCACTGCACTTGACACTCAAGCAATAGGGTAAGGACTTTATGCATTTTCACTACAAGGTGGCCTAAACTTCTTTCATTTTTTCAACTCATCTCTATCTTGTGATGAACTTATACTAACCAATGTAATTTTTAAATTAATACTACAGTGCGACCAATGCACCTTCCATGATCAACTTAATGTTTAAATTACAGAAAGCTTTATTGCTTCATATATTTCACATGGATCTGAAGTTAAAACTAGGGAAATGAGGAATTTGATATTTGTCAACTGACATAAGTATATAGACAAGATTTTCCAGCTCTAATTATTTCAATTCCTGAGACAGAATTCCTAACTATATGTTGAGTGTATGAGCCAACTGCTTTGGACTCTTAATCTGTAGAGTGTATGGAGTACAGGATAAAATGGTCTTGTGAGAAAGAACCACAGGGTATACCCCAAAACCTACAGTGGTTTGCATGGTGGGTGGGTGGCAGTCGGCCACTGGAACCGCCACAAGAATTCAGATGGTCAACAAGCAGTTACCAAATTCCAGGTTTGTGTAGCGCTTTTTACTTCTGGACTGTAATGATTATCCTTTAAAGAAAAAAAAGTGTGCTTAATTATCTTATATAGTTAGACCCTAGCACTTCTGTTTTAGCGCTTGATGATTGGTATAGTGTCCCCCAGTTACCTTATTACCAGTGCATTGATTCAGTAGCGAGTCAGTGAAAAGAGAAGAGCTACTTAATCTCCATTACTACTGCCTATAAAAACTGTGTTCCTTAGGGGACTACCATCCAGCTACTTGCCACGCATAGCACTGCTTAATTTATGAGGTCTGACAGCAAAGCAGTATGACTGCCAGTACTGTCTATGGTTGTTTGCAAATATTGGCAGTTTTGTTCCACCTTCTTGTATCTGTTATGGGGTGGGGTTTTTTGTAGTCTGTGGTACACTTTTTTTCAAGTGACCTTTGACTGAAAACTTTCTGAAACAGACAATTCTGTAATCAAAGAATTAGTCCTGGTCTCCCACTTTAAATTGTTTCTGTACTCATAAATAAAATTACTTAGGTTGTTCATCTTACTCTTTAGTGACAGCAGTAAATATTATAAAATAGCTGCAAACAATTTTATATTGCTCTGGCAAATTGTGAAGAAGCATCCCAAGAGCATTCTGGAGCAAAGAAAGAACTCTCTCTAATCCTTCCAAACTTCAAACTGTAAGAAGTGGTAGGTTATTGTATAGGATATTGCATGAGTTTCTATTTGGCCTGTGGAAAGAAGGTGCTTTTTTCTTGTGAGAGCAGAAACCTTCAAAAATCCACCCCCAATAAAATAAAAATGTGTTGTGTAGTTATTTGAAACAGGATAGTAATTTCAAGGTATCAGGAACTATACAATAAGGAAATCTACTCTAAGTCTTTTACTTAAAAAATAAAATAATCTTTAAAATTAAGAAAATATGTGACGTTCATTTTTCTCTGCTCCAAGAGCTGTGAAAGACCTGCAGTATAAAAGTTGATTTCACATAAGCAAGTAGTTTTATTAAACTTAGTTGTTTGAAACAGATTTTTATTGAAATAATGTAAACTTTATATCTTCGCTGCATATTTCAAAAACTATAGTGTGAAAAAAGTGATGCAGAATATGATGTGAAAATTTTCTGTATGCTTTTATGTAATCTTGGTATCTTAGTTAAAAACAAAGCATTGACTTGCTGTAATTTGTATGGATTTAAGAACAGGAGTGAGAAACGTAATTGAGCAAAGAAGTGGGAGGCATAGATAGGTGATCCACTTCAGGCTGTCTTTGGCTTAATGAGTCTCAACATTAAGTTAGTGGAGTTCAGACGTTCAAATGAGCCAGGCGAAGAGAAAGATCAAAATTTCCTAGGGTGGGTGAAGTTTTGAGTAAAATTGTGGCTGTCAGAATTCCTTTTCTCAGTCTTTTCTCTCTTTACAGTGTTATCAGTACCTTGGTTATCAGATAAAAGGGAAAACCTTGCCACTGGTATAAGTCAATGGTAAATAAACTCAGCTACTAGATCCAGCCAGTGAAATTGATCTTCTTGAAGCAGAACTGAGAACTCAGCTGCAAAACAGGAAAGAGAGCCTGATAATGACTGGGTCACACATCCTGCTTGGTGGAACTCACCTGGCTGATGAGCTCCAACAGCAGCTCTAAGTCGATCTCTTAGGATGATACCTTCACTAGCTCTCATAAGGCAAATGAGCAGTGAAGAGTGCAGGAAGAATATTGACCTTTAAATGTTCCCCAAAACATTCTGTCTTGTAAGTAAAACTGGTGTTGATATAGAAGTGTAATGAGTTTTGTGCTTGAAATGCTTTTTAGATTTATCTTCTCCATAAAACAACTGGAGGTCTAGTCTAACACAAAATGTAGGGTGTTGCAGAATTGTTATTGGTATGGACCCTTCAAGTTGCATATGGAACAATGCATATACTTGTGCCAGAATAAGACAAGATTCTTGTATCTTAATAAAAATGTTTGTAGATATTCTGAAGTCTCTTCAAAATGATTCGGACAAAAAAGTATGATGAAATATTGTATAACTAATTATCTAAGGCTGTGACTCTGTTGCCAATAAGCTGTTACTCTTAAACATTTAGTGGTGTAGCTTTCCATGACATTAATTTTGCATCTACTTCATCCTTATTTGTAGGAGTTGTTATGTATAAGCTTTTGCATCCTAATAATAACCTGGTGAAAATTTTATGGGACACTTTGGATTAAATTTCTTTAATCTGCACCCAATTGATTGGAATAATGATGACCACATCACTTGCTCCTGTGACTGGAAGGCTCAGTGCATCCAGAGAGCTGATGTCTTTTTTTTTTTTTCTTTCTGTTTTTGGGGAAAAAATGTGTAAAGCCTATGAAACCTAAAATATTAGAGCTAAGAGTGGGAGAGGACAATATCTGGGCAATGAGATCTAGATCCAGAACCCACCATATGGCCCTGACCATCCATTATAATGTACACACAAAAAAAAAGTTAACAGAATGGATCATTTCAGTGTTCATCTGCTGGGTGAATGGGGAAGCTAGCACAGCTGGGTGTAATATAAGAAGAAAAAATTCTCTTTAAAATGTGTTTCCTTCTCTGATTTTTTTTTTCCCCTCCTCATAGTTACAACTGCAACAGCAGGATAGTAACTAGGAGCTGAAAAATTGCATTGTGTTAAAATGGCATAGCCATTTTTGCAGTGAATGTCTCTGGTTAACCATCTCAGTGAAATAACCTATGTTTTTACTCCCCTCCTTATCATATAGATGAATCTGTCATTTAGCAAGAGATAACTCAGTGCATCCGTGATCTATGGGAAGTGTGGGGAGAGACTGCCTTCACGGGAGCAATCTCTTTGTTGGACTCCTCTACCTAATTTCTTTATGAACGCTCCACTTCTTTGCAGCAGAGAAAGATCAAAGAACGTTCAGAATTATACAGGAGTTTGAGAGATTACACCACAAATATTGTCCAGTCAGTTTAAAATTTGTGTTTTTTCTACTGGTGCCAGAAAACATGAGGAAGTTCCTTTCAAACAAATAGTCATGTTTGAGTTCGACCTACCCAAAATTCGTTGCAGCTATACTGAAAAAAAAGATTTTCTTTTGGATATGATGTGATTTATTGAAAGTATGCGAGAACTGGTTACTCCTGAGTCAGGGTGTATATTCTAGTAAGTAGAAATAATCCAGAACACTTGCATTTTTTTATTGCTTTAGTCAGACCTCAGGAATGACTAAGTGCTTTGCTAAACTGGGGATTTTGGGGTGTAGCTTCTCCTCATAATATTCAAATAGCCACAGTGGTGTTTGTATCAGATTTTTTACTTCTGTAAATAAAATAGAATTAGTTATGGATAGAAGAGGGAGAAAACTTTAAAAGATGTAATATTTTGAAAGGAAATTCTGAACTAAAGGGGCAGTTTTCTTGAAAGTAATTCCTTGTTTACAGTTGCATTGCCTGCATGTAAATACTTCTGACTTGATTTTCAGTGATTCCCTTTTCTGTGTTTGGAAGAAGAGAAAGCAACTAATTAAGGAACAGGAATGGCTCTATCTGTGAGTCTACAATTACATTAGGAGTAACCAACCTCCCCAGAACAGTGTTAGGTTGTGGCTGAGGTGTGGGGATGACTCCCCTGCCTCTCAAACAAAACATTTTTCTCTTCTGGAAGAAAGGTCTTTTTCTCCAACACTTGTATCTGAAAGAACATGATGATGTCCTTCCGTAGACTAAAAATTGCTGCTTTGAAAGCCCTAGCAATTTACTGCAACAAATGTTTACCTCTATCACAGTAACTTGTATTTCTTGCTCTCTTTTTGTTCCACTTTTTCTATTGGAACAATACATTGTGGGTTTTTTTTATTGTTGTTGTTTAACCTGTTTGTCCTAGTCCCCAACTCCAGGCTGGCTTTATCACAAAGGCAAGGCATTGCTGGGCAACATTCAGTGTCATGATTTCTATGACAAGATTAAAATCAAAAATAAAAAAATACATAGTTCTTATCTATGTTTAAATTTCTAAGTTATTTTAGTCTGGCCTGTTTATAATTCCTAAGACCTATTATAGCTATTAGAACTGAAGATTTAGAGTTCAAAGCAATGCTTTTCTTTTCAGTGTTATCCTAAATTGCAACTTGGTTTTCTGAATCTAGGGCTAATTCATTTGGGGCAGACTGCTCTGTTTTCGTTTCCATTTCTTTATACCTATGCTCTGCTTTACTGGATTTTTCTTTTGGATTGTAAGTAGCAAATGCTTTTGATGGCTCCCAGTGGAGCTAAGTACCAAAAGGTCCTAATTAATGCATATTTGATGGAGCTGAGTGACTTGCATGCAGAAAAGATCTTCCCTTTGAATCTAGTCAGTATTCAGCTTTTAGCTGTCCTTCATCCCAGAGGAAGCTTTTTATAGTATTGCAAATACATTTATTGGAAGAAAGTACATTGTACAAATATACTTGGTCAAGTTTGATCTATGGTACGCAACTGATTTTGTGGAAAGGCTAGAATGCAGGTACTGGAGCTAGCTATTTTGCCTTTCTAGCTTTATGCGACCAAACTCTTCTCAGTTTTTCGTTACATGCCAGTATTACATGGCATGTAAATAACAGATAGGAAATGATTGTTTTAATATACAGCTGTTGCAAACAATCTTATATTATTTTTCATATTGGAACACTCTGGTTTTCATTGTGTCTAATTTCAAATCATTGTTACCTCAGGAGTATTTGTTTTAAATATTTATTTGCTGTTTAGCCAGTGTCTACATTTTCTAGAGCTCTCCTGCTGCCGTTGCCACTCGAAAGATGCATTTTGGGGGCATTATGTTTGTGTTTAAAAATAAACAGATGACACCTATTCCAAGAATGTGTTGGGTTTCTGAAATGAAGAAGTGTGGAACCCCAGTGGTTATTCTGAGACCAAATATTTTGTCTATATGCCTAAAAAAAGCCCCTTTGGAATCAAAATTATTGATCATAATTTGTACAATATGCTGAGTAGAATAACTTATTTCTAGGCTTTTACAAGTGTATAGTTACTTGGGAATTGTCTGGGTAGATTTATGTCTTTTATCTGTTAAATCAAAGATCCAAAAGCAAAATTTGAAGCTCAAGGGCATCCTGTAGATTTGTGACATTTCCTAAAGGAATTGTAGATAATAAACCAATGACTGGATTAGTACAATGAGACCCATTGTAAATGTAGCATTTTCATGTGTTACAGATAAAATCTTGCCCTCAGTACTTTTACTGTTATTTAAAAGAAACACACTTTTGTTCAGTCCACTTGTTTGACAGTTCAGAAGCAATAGAATACATTTCTAGCTGTAATACATTGTCAAGAGTGTTCAGAACTTGTTGTGATATTGTTTAAAAAAACCCCACAAATGTCAATGTGTTGATCTTAACATAATAATTCCTGCGGTACACAGGCCCTGTTTTTCAATATTTTCTGCAGAGGTATTAAAACAAGATTAGTACCCAAAATTTTACAAAGCTCAGTAGTGGTGCAGTGCGCAGAGATTTTTGTAAGTGTTCCCAAATTCAGAAAAATAAACTTCTTAAATGAGAATGTCCTGGGCCATAGAATGGGGCAAGGTGGAGCACTGCTGAGTCTCAGCTGCAGTAATTAAAAATGTTATAACACTTTAATGTTCTAAATGTTAAAAAAAAAAAAAAAAAATGTTACCGGCTCTGGTTCAAAGGAACAGAAGGATGGTTTGTAGCCTCTAGCTTCAGCACAGTTGAAGCACGCGTGTGTACTAGATTATCCTTGAGGTCTCCTATGCTAAGAAAGACAATAGCAAACGTACGGCTTACTTCAGGGGGAATAGGATCAGGTATTTACTAAAGTCTCTTGTATGAAACAGTCTTTGGTGCCTCCAAACAATAAATAAAACTGTGGGCAGTGCAGGTAGAATTGCTTCCATGTGAAGTTGTCTGGCATATGTATGTGTGTGTATATATACTTAGACACGTGTAGTGGCAAACATACAATCCTCTCATCTCTCGAGGGATTTTTATATAGTAACACCACTATTTACTGCTAATGATATAAGCTATCTGTAAACAAATTCTTGTTGCAGTTGTAATTAACTTGAGTGTTCATGAGAACCTACCTTTTTTCTTGTTAGAAAAACTGTCTTTTGGGGGGTAAGCATATACAACATGTATGGAAGGATAGCTATGAAATAGGTAAAAATACAGGTGGATATTGCAATGACTTAATGACTTGAAGGTACGGTAGAAAAAAAAATCTTTGCATATTCCACAAGCAAATTAGGAGTAAACTTTCAAAATGTCACAAAACAGACTGTTATCAATATGTATCAACATCCTCAAGCTACTCGTTGGCAATAAATGTCAGTAGAAATTTTTATGGCTTTTACATCTTATCTGCAATTTGTAACAAGCTTTGCGCATGGCCCGTTATTTTATGAGTGAGAACAACTGTCAAATAAATGTATTTGTAATGTCAGGAGTTTCATTACAACATGACTGCAGGCTGAAGGCTAGGTGCTAAACTGCTGCTAGGTTTAAATCTTTTGACCATCCTTTTACAAAAAGGGCCATGTAACTTGCTACTTTCATTACTTATTCTTTACCTTTTTTAATTAATAATTTAACTTACATTTCTTATAGCCTCATTATCACTCCACTATTTCATTAACTAATCATTATAGCATTGCAGTTTATAGCTTTACAGGCAAGGAGAGTAGAAGTATGAACCAGTAGTTTTGAGTTACGTAGCAAGAGCTCTGATTTGCAAGCAGAGCCTGCAGCAGTGTGGATTTTATGTCATTAGAAATCTTTTCATCTTTCTTTTTTTATTTAAAACAGAAGAAAAGATTTTAATTCTTTCTCAGAATGATTCATATCCTGTGGATTTTTTCTATTAGGCAATGAAGCTATGATATTAAGATTGAGTATATAAATAATTCTCATAATTCACACAGAAGAAAGAGAAATAATTACCTCTGAACATTTCATTATGAATGGAATTCTGTCAAAAACTTTAAGAAGGGGGCATTAATACAAATTAAGGTCTTAGGAACTCATATTTTAAATACTTAATCCTGTATTTTATTTAACTTTTGCCAGACCAATAAGAATTTTTTTTAATCGGCAAAATGAATTGCTGTACTGGAAAAACATTAACTATAAAATGTAAAATTCCTATGATGAACAAATATTTTATATTTTATTATTCTGTCATTGCAGAGTAGCTGAACTTGTATGAGTTACCAGCTCTGTAGAAATGACCATAAACTTTGAGTCTTCAAATTTCATAAATATTTGTTTAGCAGAAGAATACAGCTCATTTAAAGTGATTCTGCAAAGTGGTCTCGATCTGCTTGTCTTTTATATTACAGTCAGGGTAGATTGAAAGATGAAATAAAACTACGTGCTTTTATTCTTGAAAAACTGTAGGTCTAACAACATCTGCTGTGAAAAGAAAATGGTTGTATACAATTTTTTGGAGGTGCTGATACTTTAGCTTGAACAGAAATCAAGAGAAGTGGAAGGTTCTCTGCTACTGCAGATTCCAGTTCACGTTGATAAGGACAAGTTGGGGTGATATGAACGTAGCTGAGGAATCTTGTGCGTGCACTCTAGGCATGTGAGTATTATTTCAGCAAAAGCAGACATGTACCCTAATTTTTAAAATTGCCAGTTTTAATCTTCAGGTTGAGGTCCGTAGTTGCTATGTAAAAACTGTTTGTTGTAGCCTGAGCTTCTTTTCTGCTCTTCAAAAGCACTTCTGCAGTCATATAGAAGCTTGTGCTTATACACAAATTCATAAGCCTAAAGAGAGATGAAGAGAAATATTTCTGCTATTTACAAGAATATTTTTATCACAAGGCACTCAAACAATTCAACCTTATTCCACCAATAAACCTGTTTACAGAATGTACAGCTAAAACTATTGAAATATATTTGGGATTCCTACAGAATTTTGTGCAATATCTTCTCAAACATTCTGTTTAACTTCCTAATAATAAAGCAGAAAATATGAAGGAATATCCCTCTCCTTATTTTATTCATTCTGAGCCTGCTAAAGTAAAAGCAGTTTTGGCCTTGACACCAATGACATCCAGACAAAGGAAATGCTGCTTTAGATCTTTGAATTATTTGGAGCAGCAAGATAGATAGAGATTTTTCATTATGATACAGCACCACCGTTACATTATTATACTGTAAAATTACTTGTTAAATTGCAGTTAGTTCTTCTAAGAGTCAGCAACATTCTCCCATAATGAGGTAGAAGGCTAAAAACCTTAGAGATGAAGAACCTTTTCAGTTCTCCCTGGGTTTAGTTGGAGTTTTGTGTGCTGGCAGTCTCAGATTACGGCTGTACATGTGTATGTGAAGCAGTATCCATTGCAATTAGCTGCAGAGGGACACATGGGAAGCAGAGCAAGTTTAAAACCCCCATCCATACACGCTCTTCCCCAGCCCTGCTTTTCAATGTGAGCAACATAGTCCTATTTTCTCTGGACAGAGTGCCCAAGTTTTGAACATGTCAGGATTTACTTTTTGTTTACCAAAAGCATATCCGTATATTTAGAAATTGGTATTGACTGAGACACAGAGTTATTTACTTCATTTTTTTAAATTTGAAATTAAATATTACCTATATAACTTCGATTTCTTTATGGAAATGTTTACCTCTGTTACAGTCAGTCATAATTTATGAACGCAATCTTAAAAGGAGCCCGTGCAATTTGCAGAGGTATGGAACAAAAAGCTAACCCTGAAGATTTCTGTGCATCTTGCTCTCCTTTTTAATATGCTGAGGACAAGTTGCACAATCATACTTCCATATTTTAGAAATTAGTTGCCTGACTTCACTGCTGCCCATGCATTGTTTGTCTGCCTTCTGGAGATGTGCTCCCTGTTGAAAGTGAAGGAAGGTTAATGTAGTGTTTGAAGTTGCAGGGGATCAAAGAGTTTGAAGTAGCTAGACCTAAGAATTTGTAGGTGCTGCCTGAAGGAAACACTCATGTAAGATGTGTTGCACTCTTAAAAGATGAGGAAGAATTCTTGAGAGATTTTGGCAAGGTTTCTCTCCTGTCTGGTCTCTGTGAGAGGGCAGGAGTTAGAGGTGACCCTTTTTAGTTTTACCTGAGTTCTTTAAAAGGCATTGATCAGCTTCTGAGCATCTCATAACAGTTTCTGTCTGAGGCTGTCGCTATGTTGGTCCATCCTAAATTCTGACTTTCAGAGGAACTATGGTTTTGACTATGGCAATACAGCTTCTTTATTCTTTCTTCTGTTTTGGAGTATTTATTTGCTAATATCTAACATTATTTAGTAACCTCTAATAAAATCTACATATTTTTTTGCCCAGTACTTGTGATGCGGCAATTATTTACAAGACAGCATCAAGTCTATGGTTACAGTGGGATAATTTTAATGAATAAAACTCTATTTACTTCCCTTCCTTTTTGTGCTGATCCCTTGTGGACTCCCCTACAACATGGCATGTGACTCTTCAAGCCCAAAACCCATTGCTTCACTGCTGTATAAAATCCTGGCACTCCTAAGTTTATAGCACTGTGTGCAGTTCTGTTGCTACATCTCAAGAATGTGTAATGTAATCAGACAAAGGTGTGGATGAAACCAATTAAAACAATTAAGAAGGTGCAGCAGCTGCTTTCCAAGGAGAGACTAAAAAATTCAGGACTCTGGTTTGTGGAAGGTGGGCATGGAACTGAATGCTAGAATTGGGGTGCATTCACTGAGGCTAGCAGGAGGTTGGGTTTAGAATAAATAAAAGGCAATAGTTTTCAGTTAGTGAAAAGCTCAGTTCTAAGCTTGCAAATCTTGCTTTTTCCATAATTATGTTAGTAATTTTTTTACCAGTTTCAGGTATTTTGAACAAATTGCAAAGGATCAGTCGCTTTCTCCAAAATACTGTAAAATAGTGAGAATTTTGTTCCATTATTGCACTTGAACTTGATGGTTTTTTACTGGAAAAGTAAATGGCATTAGTAGACATCTGGAATTTTTGCTTAAAGTCTGCAAAACTATGACTTTTAGTCTCACCTATGAAAAAATTAAGATTAATAATTGAATGTATGTAATGATTTGCTAAGAATACTTATTGTTTATTAAAAAAACCCAAACAAACACTTCTTAACTGCCAACAAAATTACAATATTGCTTTGATTTTGAAGAAAATGCACAGTAGAAATATTTACTAAGATCTTAACATGATTTCAACCTGCAATGAGTCCCTGAGGTACCTAGGTTTCAAGAAACTTTTCAGGTCAGGCGTAGTTTCCAGCAATCAATTGGTCTAGACTTTGAGGACTTTACAAATAAATGCAGAATCTCAACAAAAAAATAATATGTGGAAATCAATGTATTGTGTCGATGACCTATTCAACTTCCAGCTGTGACAGTGGATATTTCACGCTGCCAGACTGTTCAAAATTACCCCTGTGAAAGGGAAAGTATTCGAGCAAGTATTTTCACATGTAGGAAGGAACTATATACCTCCTCCTGTGATCATAGAAACACTCCCCAAATCTTTGGATGAACTTAACAGCATATACGAGAGGCATAGAAGTTATTGACAAGTAAGAGTTGCTTTTGCAAAATAAAACAGTGCTGGAGAATATCCTAAAATAAGGGGAATCTCCCCACCTCAAAACACCACTGTCCTCACCCAGATACGATCCTTCCCATGGGAGTGGTTCAATATAAGCCTTTTACTCTTTTCAGCATGTCTCTCTGAATTCTAATTGAGAGATTTTATTTTGAGAAAGATGCAATGATTAACAGATTTTTTTTTTTTTATAAACTGCAATAGGCAAAGTTTTTGTTATCACCTGCTGTTTTTTGTTGATTTGTCTCATTCTAGCGCTCTCTTAAATAAATAAATAACTCTCAAGTAAATCAGGGAAGCATTTTAAAGGTGGTAGTAATCAAAAAAAGTGCTTTGATGTACAGTTGATTTCAACATAGTTTAGCTGTTAATAAGTTTTACATAGAACAATGGAGCTCCAGTATCTTGTCAGATATATTTTGTTTGTTATAACACTTTAAGAGCTCAACAGCTATGTTTATAGCAGCATGAAAAATTGTAGCTTACTGTGATTTTTTTTTTTAAGCAAAACGATTTTAGAAGAAAACATTTGTTTTTTTAAATATCTCATGAAAATATACTATATTTATTTAGTTTGCTTTTACAGTTTGGAATGTGACAGAAGGAATCTTAAAAGACTGTTATTAGATCCTATACAAAAGTATAATCTGTCTCAGGCTTTTTTCAGCCAATGGCTAAGCGTTTCCCTGGAAGCTTGGACATAATCAAATTCAACATGAAAACTCTACAAGTTCAAAGAGCTTAAGTATATTCAGCATAGCTTTATATTTGTACTATCTTTTGGTTTTCGCATTTACAGATGCAGCTTTTCTTCGGTAATCAGATAATGTCATATTATATAGTGCTGTGCAAAGGGAAGAAGAAATGGCTTTTAATTCTTTTTGTTTATGCTGTAGAAGTACATACTGAGGTATTCTCAGCCTAAATGTATCTTTTTGTCTCTCAGCTGCTCCCAGACTCTAGCTGAACTGGAAAATATTCACCACTGGGATTGAAATTTTGCCACTTTTCTGTGTCATTGGATAGTTATTACAAACATTTGTGACTAAGGATTCACTGCCTGTGAAGAAGTCCTGTACTTGCTTGGTCTTAGTATAGCTTGTATCACAAGTGACAAAGAAAATATATAAACTTACTGTACTCCTCTGAGAGCTGGTGAGGCCCTCAGAATCCAGTTAAAGAGTAAAGTTGCAATTGGAGTAGGTCCTGCGGAGGGCTCTATAGATGTTACTCATGGGCACATGGTCTCTGGGGAGAGGTTGGCTTCTCTCAGTCTGGCAGAGAAAAGGCCAAGGGTCATAAGAGTGGCAGCCTGGAACTACTTGGAGAATGGTTTTGAAGTAAATGAAGCTAAACTCTACTAATATATATTACTAAGGTTACTGATTTATGTTTAGGGATATGATTTTTTTTTTTCTTTTGGGTACTTCAAAATGCAGTTTAGGATAAAAATGGCTTGTTTGTTTTTTCACATTCACATCTCTCCATTTTGCTAGAAAAAGCAAAGCTGAAAAAAACACACTGAAAAGGATGGCGGCATGCCAACATGGCACGCAGGGGAAAAACAAACTTAAAGTCATTGGAAAGCTTTAGGACTAATTCCACCAAAGAACAGAACGTTGAAGATGTTCCAGATAAAATCTTGGAACAGATCATGATATTTTCATTTTTAATATGCATAATAAAATAAAAATATAGAGATGCTTTCACATGCTACAAAGATTTACTTCAGCTCTAATTTAAACAATAACTGAATAAAGCTAGGGAGCATTATTCCTTTTCCCTAAGAAACAAGGGTATAGTTTTGAAGTTATTAAAATGAGTGTCAGTGCACGACAATGAAAAAACACATCTGTAGCACTGCAAATCATTAGATTTGTTCTGAAGTGAATGTGGTGGCAAATCGAAAATCTAGAAACTTGGATCTGCTTTGGGCCACATAAATGTTTATTCTACCATACGCCCCTTGCATAATATTACCAGAAATCCAGGAGACAGCCAAGAGCTATCTGAAAGCAAAACCAAAGTCAGCTGTATATAAGCAATCCACCTGGTTCTGTATGTTGTGAAAATACCTTATTTGTTCTTAATACCTGTCAGTTTTTGCAAAAAGCGGGAGAATGGTTCAACATGCCAATGCTAAGCAACATTTGTTATTTAAAATTAGGGAGGGTATATGTAGAAATTAATGTTATTTTGAAACCCAAATTTATTTTCAAACCACTGGTATTCATCTCATGTTAATTTTGGAGAAAAAAAATTGTACACAAATATGTATATACACACACAACCTTGAAACTTGTTGAAAGCTGTTGAAAGTTTGGATCTTTGGAATCCGTTTTTTATGGAAGAAGGGACTGATGCACAAAACCTCTGCATTTTCATTTCTTCAGACATGAGTATTGTCAAATAGGAACTCTGGAAATGGCAGAGTTTGCTTTCCCTCCAACCCAGCATCTGGCAAGTAATGCATTATAAAACTGAACTGAATTATCAGTTTTGTTTTAAAGAAATACTAGAATGAAACTGCAAGTGTCCTTTTATGTTTCCTGTCTCTAATTTTAAATGGCGAAGAGCCGACTTTTAGCTGTTCTTCAGAAGCCTGCACAGACTACATTCTTCATTGATATTTAAGTTATATTTTGGTGTGGAAAGCTGAAACATGAAAGACAGTATCCTTTGTATCTCTTATGTCTTTCTCATTGACTCCAACTGTCTGTAACAGTGGACATGGACCTTTTTGGCTGTGGCATATTGCTGCTCAGTCTGTTTCAGCACTGCCAATACCTAATTGTTTAAGCCTGCACCAGACCCTGTGGTCTCAGAGTAGAAATAGATATGTAAGAGAAGGGAGAGATGTCAGGGTACATATAAAAGAAGGAAGAGTTTGTGTTTGTCGTTTCAGTCAACGAAGATGAAAATGCAAAGAACCAAGCTCACCAAAGGAAAAGAAACAAAACAAAACAAAAAACCCAAACCAAAAAACCCCACCACTCTCCACCCCCACCCCAGCATTTCCAGGGAATGTTTTTAAAAGAATCTTATTGCTGGAGTTACCCACTCAGTGAGCTGTGCTTGCTCCTTTAAAATACTCTATTTTCCCTTCATTCTTGAAGCACTGTAAACCATCTAAAATTGAAAATTGTACCTAGCACACTTTAACTAAATCCATTACTCATTAAACATTTTAAGTCCATAAATGTTTCATAAACTTTCAGCATTTTAGTGCCACAAGAACTGTAGGAACAAAAAGCAATGGTTAAAAAATGAAAAGGTTTCTAGGGAGAACTTCGGAAATTGGAATGAGGTCTTGGTAGATGCACCAGGCTTAACTCACTTGTGTGAACTTTGTTTTGTATTAAAATAAACTCTTTGATAAATATTAGCTAATTGCACAGTTTCTTCTGAAAACCCAAACCAGTTTTCTAGAAACTCTGCCTAATTTCATGATAGTCTGAGCTTTCAGTTTATAATGGTACCTCAATTTTTGGTCTGCTATGGCTTCCAGAATAAAAGTATCTCAATCGAAATTTGAAGCAGCAGAGGAAAGCCATATTGAGTAGTGAATGGTGACTGTCATATAATCTATTGAGTATTTTGATTTAAAAAAAAAAAAAACAAACTATGACATATCACCCTTGTTCTGAAATTTATCTCAGATGTTGTTATACGCGCCATGTGGCAAGAAATGATGTTGAACAAGCAAAAAGGTAATTTCATGAAAAATGGTAGCTGGATACAATATCTAACTGCTATATCAAGGTTAAATCTCATGAATCTTGGGATTTGAACTCTCATAACTGAGTACAGAAGTCACCTGAAAAAATTCAGCATATGTCTTTTGCATTGGTTATCTGCATAAAGGCATTCAGAAAAATATAATGAACTGCATTAGTTTAGTGTGGATACTCCCACTCAGGACAGTACAGGGGAGAATGTAACTTTGGTAATTTAGAGGCCGAATGTGTTAGCATATCAAGGCTGTTTAATGGGAGCATTCTCCAAAGGGTTTAGTGTACTTGAATACCATAACATGTTTAACTCCTTAACTTTTCTTACTGTCTTTTGTACACAGAAGTTTCTAAATTTAAATTTCTTCACTTTGTGAAAGTATATATGTTGGGGTATTTTACAGCCTCTGTGCAGTAGAAGTTTTGAGAAACCTCAGCTTCATGGGGTTATGCAAGGTATGTCAGATCTCTGTGGTTTCTGCTTCTCTCGTGCTGCTCTACACGTAACGCTCCGTAACTATTCCTGTTAAATGTAATCTTTGCAAAATCATCATTAAGCCACAAGAAAAAAAAATAAGTGACATAAAGGATGAGATTTAAAAACAGGAAACAGTATTTTCTTTCATTTTCTTGTCTGATTCTGAGCCTTTAGAATTCACTCATTTCCCAAATTAAACTTTTCTCAACAACGGTAAGAGCTAGATATCTGGGGGGAAGAACAGGGGCTGAGACATATTGAACAGTTTGAAGGAAAGCATAAAATGAGAATCGCGATTAATTCACATAATTAATATGCATTTTTACCTCTTAATGTAAATATAATGCTATCCATAGCATCTCTCTGTCATACAGATGGAATAATATCTATAATACAGACTAGTGGTTGTAGGAAAAGACCTTTTTAGTTTCAGCCCTGGTTTTCTACTTTCTCTTGCCTTTAGGGAAGCAGCTAACATAACAGAAGAATTAAATTCTTCACTTACGGGAGCTTTTCCCGAGCAGCTCGGAGAAATACCAGACCCACTTACACTTCCATTGAGATCCCCTTCCAACTGCACTTGCTGTCCAAATGAATAAAATTTAGAACATGCTGATTTTTGAAACATAAGCAACAGCTGCTAGCTGTGTTTTAAAAATATAGCTTCCTTACAAAGTAGTTTCCTTGAAGAGTTAATAGTGTATTGTGGTTAGTGGACAGTCGGAAATATATATATATATTTTTGTTCTACAACATGCTGAACCTCATTTAAAACATCACAGGTCCATTGAATAAGCTTACTTTTCTCAATTGTCGTCAGAGGAACAAGCTACAACTGACATCTTGTGAACAGTGGTGTGAATTAGTAATAGAGGATATGCTCAGTCAGTCTTGGAGTGGATTATTCTAGAACACTGGGGGCATGAATTATCTTACTATTGGAACTAATATAGAGAAGTGACTTGCGTATGATGTATTTGTAATCCATGAAAAATAGTTTAATAAATTAAAGACTTCATAAGTCTTCTTTAGTCTTTAATAATTAAAAGAATTTTTAATTTTCTTAGGAAGTAATGGGAATAGACAAAGCAGGCAATGGATGGAATAAATCAACATGATGAATTAATTAATGGTTCACAAGGGATCTTAAATTAGGTCACCTCTTAAAATGTGTCAGCTGGTTATTTGCTTAAAACTCCTATAACTCCTATTGGGAGAACCTAGGAGAACTTTTCAAACCTCAAAACCTCTCCAGCAAAAGCCACACAGGAGCAGCTCAGGAGCATCATCTAGAAATAAGATTAATAAAAAGAGAAATCTTGCTTAGATTTTGTTTAGATAATTCACAACAAAGCTATCCACAATATAGAAGCTGCATATGGTATTATCTTTGACTCTTGATTAGTCCCACTCAGTGAAAAAGTTCTCTCTAATCTTATCCATAGACTTTCGAAGTGCATGTCCATCATGGTTTTCCTGCCCTTCTAAGCCATTTCAGATCAAACGACTTGGAAGTGTTACAACTGGTATTTATGAAGCTTTTACCTCTTGTCAGCATGTGGCTCCCTTTGGAGTTAGTACGTGGAACCAAGTCTAATTAGCACAATGTAGGCATAGAACAATCAAAGACTCCTTAATTATTAATAGGATTCTATTCCATAGGAAAACCTGCCTTAGCCTATCTTTTAGTACTTTGGATCTATCCATAAATGAATTCCAGGAGAATGGTACTTGTTACTTTCTAATTAGACTTCTCTGGGTTTTTTATGTTTTCCTATTCAGTTTCAAAATGTATTTTGAATGCCAGTTGTCTCACACAAGCAGGATGCTCAAATACCTGAATATGATCCTAACACTGCAATGGAGAAGCGCAAAATTCTCTCTATTATGTTGCTTGGTTATTTGGGTCAGGAGGTAGCTGTCTTGGTTTTGCCTGTAATTTCTTCTCATTGAAGTGGAATGTCTTTTTTTCCTGTCCTTGTCCTTTTGTATTCTAGTCTTATTCCATATGTTTCCGGAAGTAATCTTATATAGGTGCAGGTTTCTTTTGTATTATAAAATGCCAGTGGCAGCGTACAAATAAGGACATATCCCAGATCCTTCAGGATATATGTCAAAATCATCTTCATTGGCAGTTATATAGGTTTCTTTGAAATGAAAATAACTTTGTTCAGGAGCCCAGGGCTTGTAACATAAGCAAGACTAGGATATAACTTAAGACCTTATGAGATGGGGCTTGCATGACTGGCAGCTGCAGCACAAAGCTAGTGCATTTCTGTGATTCAGAACTGAAACTGTGAGAATCAGGACTGCAATAGCAAGATCACTGTCTTGCAAACAGTGGGGAGAAACATAAGCAAGCTAAATATTTACTTTTGGAAAGCAGACAGCAATTTTTAATAATTTATCTCTGTTCAGATTAATCAGTACTGAATTTGGTGACTTTTAAATGGTGATTTGGTACCAATTCCTCTGTGTGTTTTAAAAGTAGAGAATTGCAGTAAAATTTGGGTAGCTATGCTTCTACTCTTATTTCATTCCTAAGAACTTTTCTGAAGATGTATTCACTCACCTATATGAAGCCAGTGTCTGTTTTCAATTAATTCTGTGAATCTGAAAAGCTTTTTATTTGCTTTTTTTTTTTGTAAATCAATGGTAGTAGAAACTGCTTCATTATTTTGATTGAAAAAAAAAAAACAAAACCAAAAACTAAATAAATTTAGAATTAATGTAATCCAACTTCTATAACTAATCTCATTCTTCATTAAAAGTACCATTAACGGGAGGGTGCACAAAATAGTCTTAGTGATTTCTTTTTCCTTGAAACATGTCTTTTTCTTAAACTCTTATAAATGTTTTTCATTATAAAAATACTTCTACTCCAACAGAATTGGTGTTAGCGAAAAGCATGAGAATACCTCAGATAAACAGATCTGAGGGAAGAGAAAATACGCAGGAGAAGTGACCATAAAGTGAAAATGAAGTCATACTGTAATGGTCACGTGAACTATTTTTGTTTTGTGTAACTGGGTTCAAGTGAATAAAATTCTCATTGCCATGCAAAGCTTAAGTAAACGCAGAGATAAAGCAGTTACAAATTATACCCTGGAAGTTGGAACAAAAGAAATTTGACCTGTGAAGACAGGCAGAGCTCATTGGTTTCTGAAAACAGTGGACATAGCACTTTGCAGAACATATGTGAATTGTGTGTGTCCCATTTTGCTATGGGACCTTGCCTTCCATAGACAGATCTGTGTATGTGCCTTACAAGCATGCTATAGGTCTGAAAATAGTGTTTTATAGATACAGGGTGTTTTTGTTTGTAATGTTAATATCTACCCCCGGACACCTTTAATACAAGATAGTGCTGCTGGGATTTTTTTAATGGTATATCTTGGTCACACTTAAAAGAGGCTAGAATTAGTTGGAATATTATAAGGGAGTTGGTATACTTCATGGAAAAGTATACTTTTTATAAAGTATACTTTCATTTTCTAGAAAATATCTATGTCAGAGATTGCTATTCTAAAAGACTTTTGCCATCAGTATTGCTGATAAAAAAAAAAATGTTTGAGTCTGCTTCACTGAATATACCATTTAAAGTATATTTAAATTTAAAAGCAGAGATGAATTTATATGCAAAAGGATCACATTCAATAACTTATAATCAGAACAAAGCTGCTGATGATTGCCAAGTTTGTGAAAAGCAGTTCAAGGACGGAAAGAGCAGAAACTTCTGCTGTTTGCAGATTTATTTATTTATTTGATACTTAATCATTTGGGATTGCTTTTTAAACAAACTGTTTACAAATGAGTTGATGGATTAGCTTTCTTTGTTTGACACAAACTCACAAATGTCACCTTTTTTCTTGAATCCTCCAGAAGGTGGAGGGAGCACTGTCTCAGAGAAGTAAAAGGCGGCTGTGTGAGCTTCAAGGGCGTTGTTTGATATCTGACATCAAGCAGAGCTCTGACAAGGAGCTGGCAGGAAATTAGGTTTGACAGTTCATGATAAGTGTAAGCTCAGACAGAATGAGGACTTACCAAGTATGTAATGGAAGTCACTCATCGGTTTTGCTTCTGAAGGTGACATCATTCATGATGGCATCCAAATATGATTTATGAAATGAATTATTAATGATTGCTGATTTTTGAGAAAAACATAAATAGAAATGTGGGGACTACCTGTTGACTGTGTAGCCTACTGCTGAAGCAGGAATTTGAAATGAAATACAGATATTGCTCTTTTGTGTTGCTAGCATTCTTTTTAGAGAATGGAGATATCGGAGGTTGTAGAGGTCTGCAGGGCAGTGCTTAGTTTGTATGTGCATTGCTCTGGCACAGATGTCTTTATCACTGAAAATGTTTCATTTTTTTCTAGGTGTTATGAACTTGTATAGAAAATCTTCCCAATACATGCTTCATTTTGTAGTGTGTTATAGCTCCTCACACTAGCCAACACATCTGCAAAACAGTTTCGAAAAAGAGCTGAGGAAACAATAATAATTAATGGAAACTAGAGGAATGAGAGAGTGGAGGGACTGTAATTGAAGGAAGATTTTATATCAATTTCAGATTTAGTACTTTGTATTTTAAAAGTCACTGATAATCAAGTGTACATGACTTCTATGATATGTACAGTTAAAAAAGCCATCAATGACAAACCCAGAGTAACTCCTGATCATGTAAAACATTGTAGAGTTTCAGTTTGGTGCTGGAATGCTATTTCTCTTTGTTTCTCCTCTTGGAAAAGAAAAGATCCAGAGCCAGTTAAAAAGGCCCTTGGATACCACTTTCCCTTCTCAAAGTTTTCACAGTTCATTCTTGATGTCATTTAGAATTTACAGGGCTGGAATCTGGCCATTGAACTAATGAGTTTTAAAATAATCCTGCAAAAAAAGTTAAAAATAACCCTGCAGGTGATTAGTAATATGTATAAATATGTAATAAAAATGACTGAAATATATTTAATCTGTGCTTCAATTAGCTGCTGGGTTGATGGACCCATTACTGATGAACAGAGGATGGTCACTAAAAGGGACAACTGAAAGTATTAATTCAACTTTGCAACCATTCAGGGGAGAGTTAACAATTCTTTTAAGTTTTTTCACTGACATCGTTGGACAAGTTACTACTATTCTTTTAGCTGCTCTAAAAGTTTTAAATATTTCATTTAAAACCCTACAAGTTTGGGAGTTTTTGTATAGTTTGAGTAAATATTGGAGAATATGTGAATCTGAGTAATGGTGAGATTCAGACAAAGAAATAGGTATAATCCTATTTGGAGAGGGGTAAATTCACAGCAAAAGCAATTCATATTATACTCAAGATGGAAGATGCTTAAAATATGGTAGTCTATGCTTCTAGTTTCACAGCCAGTTTTCAGTGGCTATGCTGATTCTAAATAAGCACGGCCCCTTCCTGTCCTCTCGCCCCATTACTTGGGCACTTCATGCTTCCGTTGTGGGGTTGGTTCCAGAATGGCACTCCAGCAGCTCCCATCTCGTAAGAGGAGAAATTTTCATACTCAGGTTCTTTCCTCCCCATAAATAAAAGACCTAATTCAGGAAACGGAACGTGTCTTGGCTTGATAGCATTAGAGACAGAATGAATACAAACTGAAATACTTGTGAGATGTAGGCAGAATTCTTTGATCGTGCGAAAGTAGCTATGGCTGGTATCTTTTCTGTTGTGTGAGTGTATGTGCAGCACGTATGCATTCTTTTTACCTGTTAACTGTGTACTTCTGAATGTACGCTTTTGGTATTCAGAATACCATTTCTACTTTCACAGTTTTTATGTTCTTTCTATTTCAGAATTTAGTTTTTATGTAACTTTGGGTTTTTAAGTCCTGGTAAAGGGCAGAATGTGGTTAGTAACTCTTAGAAGCAATTAGTCTCGCATTATTTTTTTTCGTAAACATCAGTGACGTTATTGACAGGAATACGTGTCCCTGTGGTGAAAAACTTGCAGCTTTATACTCCTCATCTGCATTTTTTCTTTTAAACAGACAAAGCTATTAGTGAACTATATGGATGTGTCCTTTTGCATTCCAGCAGTATTTTGAGGTTTTTTTTTCCTTAGCTATCAGAACATTCAACATGTCTGGCATTTCCATAAGTTTAAAAGGACATATAGGTGGAGAGTTAGAATTAGATTGATTTAGAAGTGTACTTACATCATGCTTAAGAAAGCATACTTCACCCACCACACTCTAATCTTCAGTCCTGTCCTTAGTACTTCAGCAGTTGATGGAATACCATATTTCATAAACGGTTTCATGTATGAGTGTGTCAACATTACTTTTATACTCCCATCTTTCAAACAAAGGTTTTTGTTGCTTTAAGTCTGTTGTATAACCCTAAAATGCATGTGTTGCTGTTTTGATGCTATCCTTGTTTCATGGGAGGATCTGGATGAAAAATACTTTGATCTCTTTTTTTTTTTTCTTCTTCTTCCTTGTGAGGTTTTTATGTTTGCCATTCTGGTATTCCAAATGTTATGCACAAAGTGGATTACAGGGCATTACAGAAAATGGCTGGGGAGTTTCACAGTAGGCAGTTGAATGAAGCTTACTCTCTTGAAAAATCTGTTGTTGGAAAAGGCAAATAAAAATATTCCTTGCTCTTGTGATATGAATCCCCATATTCTCTTTCTGTCCATCTGAGATCAGTTATATATTGTATTGATTTTTTTCCAGTTAGAATTCTGAGTGTTACAAAAGCTGGTGTTTGGAAACCCAAAAGAAAACAGGCTTCTGAAATAATTACCTAAATCATAAAAACAAATAAATAAAATCTGACACTTCATAAATAATCTGAATACCAGATCAAAATTATAGCCCATATACAAATCTAACAGTATTTAAAAAAGAAAAGGGGGTGGGGGGAGGTGGATGGAATCATGGAGAGGAAAAAATGGTAATTTGAGTACTTAATCTGTTTCCCTAATTATTCTACTGTGGATTGAGATACACATGCAGTAGCTAAAGCACCACCATATTAAGCGTATTTTCCTAACGTGAAATAATGCACTGAGCCAAATGATTAACGTATGTAGAGAGGTTGCTTCATTTTATATTGCCAACTTTTATAAGACAAATGAACTCTCTGCTTTAAATGTGCTTTGTTTCCGGTTCTATTTGTTAATGAAAAGTAATGAGCAGTTTTATGGACATAAGCAAGAAATGCATACATCATAATAAGTAGATGTGAAGGTGGTTCCATGGATATTTCTGAACAAGAATGGGTCTAGAAAATATAGATGGAGAAATTTTACAAAATTAATTTTATTTTGTCTTAACCTGTTTCTGGAAGGACTGCTTTATACAGATGTTTTGTTTTGCTGATTTATTCTAAGCATCTGGTTTGTAGTCATTGACCAGATTGCTGGCACCAAGGAGTCTGCTTGGCATCACTGTGATGGCAGGAACTATAAATGGATTAAATGACCACTTGAGGATTTCCTGATTACGTCAGGTACCTGGTATACAACTCTCTTCACCTTTTTTAGAACACTCCTTTATCGTGTTACCTTGAACAGATCTTTACTCTGAACTTACCTTAGTATCTGTTGGATTTCAACTGTGTGCCACTGGTGTCGTAATGCCACATAATACTGTAGCATAACTGCTTATTGCAAACTTTTTTGTGCTACATAATGAAAAATTAAACAGAACTCTGCCAGGCAGAATCCTTTTTGCATGTATTAGGTTTCATCTGGTTGAGACTTCATGCCTTTATGTAAAAATGAACTGCTTAGAAGAATAATGTAGAATTAGGTTTCTTAGTTCAGTGATCTGATGAATCCTAATCAGAAAGCTGATAGGTCAAATACTAATACACCTATAATCACTACAGTCACCTGTAATTCCATTTACTCAAATCCATAACTTATTTCTCTTAAACCTGTGAGCGAGGGAACTAGAATAATAGATATGACATTTTATGTAGTCTGCTCACAAGAGATGAACTTATTCCTCCTTCATTATGAGAAAGCTCACTTACAGCCTAAGACTATGAATAGACTTGCATTTTAACATGTTGCTGTGAATAATCCCACGATCAATATAACTTTGGCATGGGTGAGAAGAAGTAAGAGTGAGGGAAATGAAAGCAGAGGAGGGGATCTATCCACAAGCAGGCATACCATTTTTGAACCCTCTCTTTAATATGCCACATCCAAAGAACAGGAATATATGTACTTCTGTGAGCTGTGGATTGACTGCAGTACATGTTTTTGTAATAAGTCATGAGTAAGTGATGGTTTCATGTTGAGTTTTGCCTTTCTTGCCACTTATTTATAGTGCATAGTGTATATTTTATATATGAGTGCTCTGGGGTAAATATAGCCCTGATTTCAGAAGACATCCTACATTTAATTTCATCCTAAACTCATGTTTAATATCATAGCTCCCAGGAGAATGCTTCGGATGGTGCGGGCCTTAGAACAACACTAGAGTTTCTCTAATTTTGTCCTTTGAATTTATATCGGAGTATTCCTGGGAAGTAGTTAAAATCAGCAGTAATCTGTGTCGGAGTTACATGGCCAAGAACAAGTCTGAATTCAGAATCAGCAACTCCTTGTATATGGCTGAACCTTGAACCTCCCTTTGGAAACCATTTCAACCAATTTGTTACAGCTCTGTTTAGCAGTTCAAACTAAAGCATTCAAGAAAAAGTATTTTGAATCACCAGGAAAGATTATGTATTTAATCTCATGATTTCAAATTCATGCCTCCACTGAAATTAACTGTTAACTTTACCTACTTATGAAAACAGGCTCACATTTTTATGGTTTAGTTTTGACAGTTATAGATAGGGTCATCTATGGAAAAGTCATTGAATAAAACTATCCTGCTAGTTAAAGCTGAGTAAGCGATGGGCTTTTTCGTATGTTAAACTGAGGTGAGGAAAAAAACCAAACCACTGCTAAAAGAACAGTGCATTCAGGAAAGTCTTCATGATAATTACCTTTGTTAACAAGAATATTGAGACTCGCTTCTAGTACTAAGGAAACTGCAGTGCTGAGAAAATGCAGTACTGAAGGGCTAGCTAGCATCTGTTCTGCAGGTTAGGTATTTTGAACTGATTGAGATGTTCATGAGTGACATCCCTACAGACTTTGTTTTATACTAGCTTTATATCCAAAGCTAGTAAATGAAGGGCTCTGGTCATTTGTCCAAGGGTTTTAAGTTAGTAGGGATTTTTGGTGAGACAGGAATAATAATTCAATTGTTGGAAATAAACCTTTGTCAACTATAAATTGAAATGACCTTTCTTTTAAGGAAATTTTTTTTTTTTTTTTTTTTTTTTTTTTAAAAAGCCCATTAGGCTAGATCTTCTCACTATTTTCAGGACTGAGTTTTACACAGAAGTGATTTGAAAGGCAAGACAATGTGAAATAATTTTTGTTTACTGGCAAAAATCTAACTAGATATCTCTCTAGTTAATCTGTTAAGTCTTCATAGATGCTGCTGACTTCTTACTCTTTGTAACCTCTCACATGTTAACAAGTGAGACCTGAAGGGAATGAGAGAAGAGACAGGAGATAACCACAAGAACTGAATCACTTTATTCTTAACCTAGCAGATCTTGAATTGGTTCAAGACAAGTGTTTAAGCTCATTTGGTCAAAACCTTAACACCATAAATCATAAGAGCTATTCATTTAAACAGACCTTTTCAGGTTTAAAAAAAAACAAAACAAAACAAAACAAACACCAAAAAAACCCAAACAAAACAAAAACCACAACAACAACAAAAAATGAACGAACTTTCAAAGCCTGTGTACATTTGAGATGTTTCATAAGTTTTTTCCTGGTGCTTGTGCATGGTTCCTGATTTGTGAATGTAGCCGTTGGTAGGAAGATTGCACCAGTGAGAGGAGAAAGTTAGTGCAGCCTGTGAAGCCCCCTTCTACCCAAGACACCCTGTCTCAGCAGCCTGACATAGTTACACAAATAAACACCCTCTGTACAGGCAGTGCTTTTAGCCATGCTGGCATTTGTTCTGGTGCTTCATATTTCCTGACTAAGAAACCTTCTTATAAATGCAATAACTGCGTAGGCTGCCATTTTGAAAATTGTTTTATGATAGTGATGCTTTTGTGGTTCAGCTACCTCAAATTGCTATGGAAGTCTTTGCACTAGGTCAGTCTCATAATCTGCTTCTACAAGACAGAGTCTTCAAAAAGATTTTATTAGTTCTTTATTTTAGCTGTTGCTTAGGATTTTCCTGAGATATTGGATAACCCACAAATGCACTTCCATTTGCTTCAGATTTTCTTTGAGGTGCGGAGAACAGGAAATACGATGCTGATGTTTAACAATGCTTACCCAGTTTTTCTGTGTAATACACATTCTAGTTGTAGATTTTAATTTGGGCATTGTATCAAAGTATGTTTCCATGATGTAACTCTTCTAACCGTCTTTTGGTTCAACTTCTTATACAGACCACACGTGGCATTTTTGCACATAACTGTGGGGAAAATTTCCCAACCATGAATATACAGTAAGTTTTTTGTAGTTGTAACATGGCAGAGTAAGTAGTAACAGCATTAAAACATTTAGCACTAGGTTATTTGCATCTGATATGCCCTATATGAATATCATCTGTCACTTATTTTCTGCAACAGGTGCAACAGTCAAAAATGTATATCACTGTACTATATTTCTCTTCTCTTGCAAGTCTCTGTAAATCAAAAATAGTAGTGACTTCAAAACAGTATTTTTTCACAGAAGTAAAAAACCAGGATGCATATATTTCTTGAAAGACTGAACGCATGTACTATAAACTAAATTCAGTTTGAGGTTATGTCAGCCTTCTCAAGTAGTAAAATAGTACCTCCTTTCCATTCACAAAGCTGATAAGTGTTGGAGAGTGAGCTTGATCAGGCTTTCAACCTTTATAACCCTGCATATTTTTATCTTTCATCAGACCTTTGTAGTGCATAATCATTCACTGTCCCGTGTCCATTTTTTGGTGGAGTTGGAATATTTTTAAGAAATAAAATTTGTCTTTGTTATTTTTTTTGTGTGCTAAGAACGTAAGCAGATGTCATGAGATGCCTAGCAGTGCATTAGGTTGTGAATGTACAAGCATTTTAATTGTTTGTGATGTTACTGTCTTGAATTCTGTAACAATCAAGGCTAAATCAGAACACTTTCCAATTGACTTACTAAAATTGTGGTTTTCTGAATAAATGACAGTGTACTTAACCTGGCACTAGCTTTGTTTTGGCAGGAATGCATAGCTTATTGATTCAACCAAAATAGTTATTTCCCTGGGTTTCAAAGTGAGTACCATAAGATTTTCAAAGCTCATGTGCTTGCTCCCAATTCACCCAGGGAGTTTGCTTTTTACTTCAAGCATGAAATTAGTCATTAGGGTTTCAGTGAAGAGGAAGCCTAGTAAGAGCAAATGGTGGATATAGGAGATGTCTTCCTAACCCAATGCCCACAAGTGTCATACTTCAAAAGTGTCATTCTGTCCCAGTACAGAAGGTTAAAACAGAAGCTGCTTAAAATATTTTTTTAAATACTTTTTAAACTCCGAGTATGAATTTTGCAGATGGTAATTACTGATTGATTAAGAAGCAGGAGAGAGAGGAATGGATCTGTTCAAAGGTAGTCTGTTGGTCTAGATTTTATTTGAGGGCTCATGTGTTATGCAAAAAGAACCATAGAAGTCTACACTCTTTAAGCTCTTAGAAGTGAACCATTTTATTATATATGGGGCATACATATTTACATAAAAATAAAATTACAGGGATCCTGTTAAATTTATCTGAGAGCATAAAAGCAGTCTTCAATTGCAATAAAATATTTTGAGAATGAGTAATGGTGCTGTTTAGATGAGATGCTAAAACCCTTTAGGATTATCCAACTTCCATTTAAATTATGTAGTAACTGATGAGGCTGCTATCAGAATCAGCTTTTTCTCTGCTTACTGATGCTAGACAATTCTCCTCAGCATGATGTCTTCAAGCTCTCACTTATTTAATGATTCATTGTCCCAGTCAAGAAGGGGAAAAAAAAAAAGCAAAAACACAAAACAAAACACAAAATAATTACCCCATAGCTTTTTAAAATTAACTCACTTGGGATCTAAAAATTGCAGCAATAAATTACATATTGTAGAGACATTCCTCCCCATTTCTACTTGTGCCTTTTGCTGTTACAATGTTGATGTCATGAGTGATGTAATCTAAGGGACTGAGGGTTGCCAGCAGACTTTCTTTGAATGATGTCTTAATGAGACGCAACCCCAGTTGTTACAGAGCACTTCATATTTTGTCAGGAACCTGAACTGCTTTTCTAATAGGCTAGGTAATTCTCAATCAGCAATGAACTGAGCTTTTTCTTGAGAGGAAAACTCTGCCTTATTCTAATTCAGCAAGAATGAAAATTCCTTTTAGCCCCAAAAGAAAACACTTAATCAAGTGAGTGCATCAAAAATGGGAGCTGCTAGGTCAGACCTCAGAGAGGCTGGATAGGGTTTATGGAAACTATCCCATGAGTACATACTAATTGTGAAATTACAGGAGCTTTGCCAGGGCCCTGACTGCACAAACTGTGGGCACAGCTCTGCCAGCCTTGCTGATGGCCTCTGACCTGGTTCCCTTCCCTTGCGGAGCAAAGGAAAAGATGGGTTGTGAAAAAATAAAAAAATTAGAAAAAATATAAAATAATAGTAATAAAAAAAAAAACTTGTGGAGGCTTCCTCAAGATACTCTAGCCTCAACTTACAATTGTCCAGAAATCATTCTTTTCAAGTATCCATCTTGGGAAAGTATCAGAAAAAGAAAGTCCGCAGGAAATGTCTTTCCATTTAGAATTCTCCAATATAGAGAAAAGCATATGCTCATAGAAATGCGTCAGTGCCACTACTGAATATCAATAATGCATTGCAGCAGGTGCTGCAGGCTATGATAGTTTCAATATATTTGAACAGTCAGCTTCTGCCTTTTCTGAAGGGAACTCTGAATTATGGATGGGAACAAACTATGCTTTCTGATGGCAACATTTCAATAAAAGAACAAATACCATTCTTCAGAAACACTGAGTCCATTGTACAAAGTTTTTTGATGAAATATCAGAAGATGCAAATTTGGACAATCTCGAGATAATTTATACCAAACTAAGTGTGTTCCTCTGTTTTTCGTATTATGGCAGACTTACACGTCAGCATTAATCTTCAGTTAAGAGTACTTTCCCTCACAATTTGATCTGCAGAATTCAAGCTGACCAATTTATAAAATGGTCAGCAGCCAGTGAATAAATGCTATGAAGCAATTCATAGCAGTCAGGATGAATTTGTATTACTGTTTATCTGGGAGATGAGTTCCTTTAAAGGAAAAAGCTGCTCTTATTCTTGCAAGTGGGCTTCAGTCTTTACTAAAATAAACCTTTTCTCAAAGGAGAGGGTAGAGAAAATCCTTTAGAGAATCAGCAATTCTGATCTACCTCAAGTCACTTCCATTTTCTTCCTGGAACACAGGCACTGAATCATGTCATGTGTAAATCTTATAACTACAGCATTCCAGGGCAAGGTGCCTGGGAATTGAGAGTAGCACCTGCCTTTTATTCTGTACTTGCAGTTCTGAGGCTCTATAATATTTTAGAAAAAGAGATTTGTTTCACAGCTGGGAGAACTATGAGAATTAAAGACGAAAAGTAGCACTTCAGAGTGTTATTAGGAATAAATCTATAAATAGTTTTTCTTCCCAGACACTGTTAAATCATGTGTTATGATATTTCAAACTAGTAAAAAAAAAACAACCAAAAAAACCCCCAAAACAAACCAAAAACCACACACACAAAAAACCCAACACCAACCCCACACCCCCCCCCCCCAAAAAAAAAAAAAAAACCCAAAAACCCAACAACCAAACAAACAAAACCAGTCTAAGTTAAGGGAATTTCTTCCAAACACTTTTGATCAGGACTGAGTATGAAACATCTCCTATAGCCAGGCATAAGTTAGGAATCAGGGAAAAAAAAGATTGGAAAAGGGCAACTAAAAAATCCAACGTGCTGTAGCTCTTGAAATATGGACAATATCACAAAGATTTAAACAGCTACTTAATTTCTGTCAGCAACTGTTGCCTTCAGCATGTTGAAAGGAGCCCTATTTTTGGTAATAGCCAGCAATGCATTTGATGTATGCTAATTATCAGACTGTCTTAGAGATATTTGGAGAAAACAGTACTACATGTAAAAAGATTAAATAGGAAAATCTTCAATTTTCAGTAAGGATAGTGATTTTGAATCCTGAGACAGACAAAATGGCTAGTTGGTGTGACATAGAAACAGATACTAATACCTGTAATGCAGAAGCATTGCTCAGGGACTTCATATGCTGAAGTCAGGGGACTTGGAAAATTTACCTCCTAAAATTTTAAACATCTCCCAAATCCAAATAGATTTGACCTATGAAATTACTAATCCCATATCAAATTTGAGTATAAAGAACTGAAAGATGGAATTACATAATGCAAATGCATAAATGAGAAACAGGATAAAATTAATGGGTTTACAAAAAGTTAATGTGTCCAGTTGGTGTTATTTTTCTTTGATAAGAAAAGTATATTTTTAAGCAAATACAGTGGAATGGATCTAATCTATCTGATCTTCAGAATGCATCTCTCGGGGCTTTGGGTGGAAAATGATTTGTTAAAATGAAGAAGGCAAAGATTATATAAATTATGATTGAGTATATGGTAGACAACAGTGGCTTGCATTAAAAGGCAGTGTCTTGGGCTGAAAGAAAGTTACTTTTTTAAGATCTGTTTTATGTAATGTTTTCTTTATTACTTTGGGTTGGGTCAAATGAAAATCTACAAAATAAGTTTTCTAAAAACATGATGTTGTGAAGCACAAGGACATTACAGAATATATGTAAGTAGTATTGGGATAAAATTTAACAACACTAAATGTGAAGTCCCCAGTTCCATACTTATATCAAAGATCACTGCTGAATCTTTTGGGACACCATGAATTTTAAGCTACAGTTGGTCTTTTTGGGTTTGTTTTTTGTTTTTTTTTTTTTTTTTCTAAAATGTGTAATAATCTGCAAATGAAATTAAATAAAAACTATTTTATACAGCTTGAATATTGACATTTCTACTATTATCTTGGTTCCCCACTGCAGCTTAACGTAAGTCTCTTGATTATCATTTTCATTAGCAGCAACTGCTGAGAAGAACGAGGGTGAAAAATTACAGAATTCTTTGCTTCATGAGTGCCAATACTGCTACTGAGTGAGCAGGCAGGTGCTAGCTCTGTTGGTACAGGAAAGACCTTCAAGTTATTATGATTGAAAGGCAAAGGTTTATAATAATCAATTGTCAGCATAAGTACCAGCTGGAGTTCAAACTGCTGGTGCCAGAATATATATTTTTTAAAAATTATTGATGATTTAATGTTTAATAGAGAATAGATGGTATGGGCTGAAATTTCTTTTCAAGTGGTATTCTTTATAATTACAATCACTCACATGCACTTTGCATTTGGAGAATTCGTTCTGAGCTCCTCAATATGAGAGCAGGATAAACTGAAAGATGGTATCCGATGCATTAATTAACGGAAACTCACTGAGTTTGCTTTCGTGGTGTGGTTCTTTGGGCTTTGATACAGTGGACTTTGAATTTTTTTTTTTTTCCTTTGTTTATGCAAGTGAACAATTTTGGTAAGAATGTTTGACAATTTGATTCACAAAATTGTATTTGTGCATGCATCTTAAAGTACAGGAAATTTGTGATCCCTACAAGTAGGGTGTACAGCCATGACACACAGCTGAAAGTCAATCAGATGACACAAAAAGCTGGACACGGCCAGTGTAGTTACTAAATCAAACATATTTACCATTGGGACTTCCTACGCTTGGCCATTGCATGATAATGGCCACAGGAAGGAGGAACACAGAGGACCTGAAGAAATGGATTATAATGTGTAAAGAGAGTGTTTTCTTATATAAAATGAGGCTTAGACTGTGCTATCTTTTTTTTGTACTGGCCAGTGTGAGTTTAATGATTAAAGGAAAATATTAATCTCCTGACGGTCCTTTCTATCTTGCAATACTAGCTGGTTTATGAGAGGATATATCCCATTCTTTCCCCACTCCCAAACAAAAGAGGAATGGGGGGGTAGCATTTTATATGTCTTGGAAGAATTAATCTCATAACAGCATAATAATAAAAGGAATGTAACAAATAGTGAAGTTATTTGATAAATACAGCCAGAATTCAACATCTTGACAGTATACAAAAAAAGAGAGAAAACCATTATCTTCATATTACTGTCATTTGTTTGAGCAGTCCTCATATGTTTTATTTTGACCTATTTACTGATACGCTTTATATATCAGAGTGCTGATACTGAATATTTGTATTCATGGTTTGGCTTTATGACTAATTGAAGAAATTTGTAATCTCGTCTCATGTTGGCATTACATTACATTGTTTCATATTAAATATGCTGCCTCTTTTAATCTGTGGGTTATAGATGCTTATTTCTTTTCACATTCATGGTAGTATTATCCTATTAAGGGTATTTGTGATTTATTAGTCTTTGTAAAGGCCATCTCGCAACAATATGCAATGCCATGTTTGGCTGCAAAAACGAATTTGTTTTACTAATATGAAACATGTTTATGCATTGCTGTGCTAGCTTTTCAAAATGTCTGTTGCAGAGGCAGTTATTTTAGATTTTTCTTCTAGCCTGATGGAAGTTTAATAGTATCAAATGTAATGACTGTGCTTATACTGACTTGTAGGGCTTGAACTCCTGGAACTTCAGTATGTTGTTTGCGGTCATTGGTGGGGCAGTGCCGGTGGGTAAGCAAACTCTAAGACTACATTCTACAATGCAAATGTAGCTCAAGACTCGGCCTGGCCCGAGACTGAATTGAATTTCACTTAACCCCACAGACCTGGCTATTCAGTGTAGGATGCAGCTAGTCATGTTAAGGAGCAGGCACCAAATGCACTTCCTAACTCAGCTACCACCTGAAAGAGACTTACTGTCTGCTTTTTCCTAGCAAGAAACAAACTAAGGTATTAAACTTTACATTTAAACATCTCTTCTCTTCCACCTGTCCAGCAGAAAGTGGAAACAGTTAGCAGAACCCTGCAGTGAAATGGCTTGGAGGAGCAATGTGCATGCAGCGGTGGTCCTGCCTCCAGCTGGTAGGCAGCTGTGATGGTAGTTGCCTTTTCCCAGTGCAGTCTGATGTCTGGCAATATGAGCACTATTTCTTCTCCCCTCTAATTCAAAGTTGGTTAAAAAGAGCAGAAAATAGGGGACTAAGACTAAAGGATTCCTATTTGGGAATTTTCCCTGCTTCTTCTGGGGATACTGAGCCATCTTGTAGGTAGTGTGACTGCCAGGGAGGTTAGGATCAAATACCAAGCTGAGAACCAGGCTAACATGGCAGTGAAATTGAGTCAAAGGCTCAGAGATGAGCTCAGTTCTCCACTTCACTGTTTCTATCAGAAGTTCTCGGTGTCTCTCAAACTTAACTGAAAAAGAGAACAGAAAACCAGAAGCCAAGCCAACAAATAAAAAGAATTTTTGTAAGGGTTGGTCCAGAGGAGATGTATAAATTTTAGTAACTTTTTAGTTAAGATATAAACTAAACTTTTTTTATTACTTCTAAGTTAGTTCATCACAGATGGCAGTACACTGACATATAATCAATATAACCAGGAATGGAAAAATAATTAATAAATTAGTTAAATAATTTTTCAAATCTCTTTAGATGCTGAAGATTCACCTAACAAGAATAGACATCTTTTAAAATGATAATTTTACAAAGACATTAATATGTAAGGAAAATACTTTTTAAAAATTTATTTAAGCGTCTTTTTTTTTTTTTAAACTACCTTTTGAGTATTGACAAAGATAATAGGTATAAAGCAAAGAGATTGAAATAATCTAAGTCTAATCAAGCAATGTGCCACAAGGGTCTAGCCAGTCTAGCTCTTTCTGAGAACAGAAAAGCAAGCAGGGTACCTTGGAATAAATCATTTAGAGCAAAGACTGTCCCCTAAGATCCAGACACAGTTTTCAGGAGGTGTCAGATAACAGAATACTAATACTGATTTATAGTACAGTGCACTGCAGGATCTAGGCAAGTATATGCTGCTGAATAATAATCACACATGAGACTAGATAGTCTCGGGAGACTTTCTTCTGTTATCTTCAACAAAGCACGTTTAAAGTGATGTGAAAGGCATGGATTGGTGCTATCCTTAGAACTTCAAAAGTTGCTATAGCTTCACTTATAAGTAAAAGCCTAGCCTTCTGTTAAGAATTCTGTGTAATGATGAAATTTGCTACTGTGTGCAAACTCATACTGTAATAGCACAGTTAAACTGCAAGAGTTATGTCCACTTCCACTAGCCTTTGTGCTTGCCATTTGTGATCTACGAGCCCCTTTATCTTTACATAGGCCTGCAGGTAAAAACAGATCTGTTACTTTTCTGTGCAAATACCATAATACAGGCTTCTTAAGAATTCTGCTTGGGAGTTGACAGCAGAGATCTGAAACAGTGAAATGAGTATGCCATTAGCTTTGTAACTTACTATTACTATATAAATAATTATAACTAATGGAATATCCAATAATGTCCAATTCCTTGCCACAGACAAGTAAAACTTTCCCATCTTTCTTCCATATTTCTCAGGATGTCATGCAAGATTTTGAATATTATAAATTGAACTTTCTCAGCAGAAGAAGAACATGTGTTGAAGTCTAGCATTTGAAGAGTCAGTGTGCAACAGATGCTTTACAAAATTAAGTGTTTGGGCATATTTCAGAATTGATCAAAATACTGTTAGGTTTTCACTAAATCTGAAGTTTCAGCAGACTGTGATGCCAAGCATTTGTCAGTAAAATTAGTTCAGTGCAACCATTGCCTTTTTTTTTTTTTTTTCATAAAGCAGTGAACACCGACAGATTTTTAATTAGCGTTCATACTTAAATTTGATCTGAATTAATGATCAGTGAGAGAAACAACTGTGCTTGTGGTCTATTCTGGTACATTACAGAGAGGACATTTATTCATAATTTATCATCACAAGTATACTTTATTTGTTGCTTGGACTACTTGAGGACTTAGCCATCTCATAATTAATTATGTTCATGGAAGAGACTAGTAAGTCTGAAAATATGTTTTGGAAATATTTTGTGTTTTGAATAACACGACACAACTGTGTTCTTAAATAAATAAATAAAGCATGGCATGTCAAGTGAATTTTAGTTTGTTGTTTCTAGGTCAATAAGCATATAGAAAGCATCATAGTTAGGCATTTAGTAGTTATATGGCCTTTTCATTCCTCCCAAAAGCACTTTTAATTTCTTCTTACACAGAAGTTAAATATTATATCTAATAGTTTTCATAAAATTCTGTGCAACAATAATATGAAGACTGAACATTAGAATGCTAAAGATGGTTTCAAACCATTCAGGAATGAATCTTATTCCATCCCTCTTTGCAAAACTTGTAGATAAGTTTATAAGCTGTAGCCAGTGAAATCCTGGTATGTGTACAGTTTAGCAAAGTTTGTCAGTAGAGGACGTCTGTGACTTTTGTTGACAGGAACATTGCATCTTGAAGCACTGTATCAATAGGATGGAAGACCATGGAGATGATTAGCTGCATTATTGTCAGAGTAAGACATGGGAATAGTTTTATTTCACAATAGTGTCCTGAAAAGAGAAACACAAGAATGGGCAGTACGAGCAGTATTGGTTTCCCTTTTGCCTGTGTTTATGGGGCTGTGCTCAGAAAGAAAACTCTATACTACAAATCTGGATTGAGAAGGTTTGGAGATGCCCTGTTTTCTTACGTTTCTTGAGATACCTGAAAAAGTTATTGTGACCTTCATTTACCAATGGTTTAGGTGTATCGAAACAAATGAGAAAGGTATTAAGTGTCATGGTTTTTTTGCCTCTGCAGAAATATTCATACTGTAGGAGTCTTGATTCTGAATTATCTGGAATTTGAACTGCAATTTACTTCATGCACAGCTTTGTCACATAGTGACTTAGTTCCTTGGGGTTGTGTTGTTTTGTTCATCATATGCTGAAATAATTCTCTTCTGGCACTTAATATGCTGTGACATTTGAGGAGAAAACAGCCTTATTTATATGGAGGAACAACTGGGAATATCCTACTTGGAATAACTTGCTTTGCAGCCTGTCCTTTTGCTTATCCTTATCCTTTAATTAGAAGAATAATTGTCACTGTCTCCCTTTGTGTTATTTAGCTCTTCTTGTTTCTCTTTAGCAGAAATTTGGGGGGTGGGGAATGACCTGTATCTTTCATATTTAGAAAACATTTAGGCCTCCAAATATGTTAATTATTGCCTTTACCCTTATAGGTCTTAATTTAAATAATGAGCTTTTATGGACTTTGTTTTCATCAAATGTCAAATCGTCCTGATGTCCCACATCCTGAATAGATATGTATTTAGGTCTCTGAGATCTCATATTTTTCAGCTAAAGCACATGTTAGGCAGACAGCTCCCTGTTGACTAAACATCTAGGAGGCTCATGTTCAATTGTTTACTCCAGCTGTGATGAACAGCTCTGAGCAGGATTTCTGTTTCATCAAATTCCACTTAACGGAAAATCAGAGCACTTGGGGCCGGGGGGCTCTCAGTTACTGCTCCTCTGCTATGAACCTCCCTCTTTTTCCATCTCAGTCTGATGCATTGTCGTCTTACCCAGTGCAAAGCACCAGACATTTTTCTTTGTACAAGCCTTTCCTCTGTTGCAGCTACCAAATGGCCAACAGGAGAGAAAGGAGTAACCTGCAAGAGAAGACAATATAATATTGTGATAGATAAAGGTGAAGCTGTCTCATGGCAATAAGATTTTAAATTTGCATGAATGTTGTCTAGGCAATACCAGGATGGGTATGTCAAAAATGAACAAATTATTCTAAATTACCTGTTTATTCTAGTACAGCAGTAGACAGGTTCTCCGAGTTCCATTAAAGAATTTGTTTCACCAAAAATCAGAACATATTTCAAAAGTATGTGCAATTGTATATGTACTTATAAAAATAAGTTTGTCCTAATGACTTGAATTTTCTTATTGTAAAATTATTTAATTGTTTGTCTGTTCATTATAACTAAACCCCATTATTTTATTTGTTATTCTTATTATCTATTGGTAATACGTGTTTATAGTAGTTGGATGCAAAGATATACGTATCTTAAGAATAAGCAGGTTTTTTTCATATAATTTTGAACTAGCTTGCTTCAGGTAGATAAGGAGTTGTGTTGTCATCCTGCCACCTTCATCCTAATTCAAGCTGATTTGTCTTCCTTCCTTTCCACTTGGGTGGGAATACTTTAAATAGAGTATTTATACAACCTGTCTATCTAGGCAGGATAAGCCTGAATATCTGTCTGTATCTCCTATTGCACTTGTGATAATAGGTGCACTTAATAGCTCTGAAAATCAGGCCTAAGGAATTCATTATAATGCCAGTTCCCTTGAAGTATTCTCTAGGAAAGATAGGTTAGAGAAGGGCTTGAAAATATGACATTTAAAACTAGTCTCCCACTGAGCCATATTAGCATTAGCTTTGAACACAATTGTGGTTTATTATATGTGTATCTGACAGTTCTTCTCTGAAAGACAGTAGTTTGCCTGTGAAGCTGCACTTTGGCATGCTACTAGGTACTCCTCCGCACTTTTATATTCTTTCCCTACTCTTCATGTGCACTGATTCAAAATACGAATTCAGCATTTATCATTTGCAATAAAAATAATGCCTTACATCACCTCAGAGCTCTTGACCAGAATAATCTTTTTCTATCACCCTGGTGTATAGGGAAACTGAGATGTAAAGAGAGAATTCGTGAGAAGTCTGTAGCACAGTTAGGATTAAAATAACACTTTCAATGTGCAAATTTGTGCTTAAATAAAAAACACCTTCATTCAGGAAATCAATAGTTCCCTTTCACTGTGTACTACCAGAGCTGTTAGTACTTCGATTGAGATGCTAACTGATGCTGGTTTTCTGCACCTTCTGCAACAAGTAGAGTAAGTTCACTTATTAGAGAGCATTTATGTCCAGCAGTCTCTGCACCTTAGGATGCTGTGTAGGAGGACTGGATCCCAGGAGCGACAGTGTTAAGGAAATGATAGCTGAGCTTTTCTGCATTTTCTGTTAAATCTAGTCTGCTCTCATGGACTAAGTAGCTGCATCTAAGTTAGCTTGTCAGTGGGATTGAGACTGTCCTTTTGAAGTGATTCTCCTGATTCTCCCCACTTAACTGGGCTTTTACTTGAGTTGCGAAGCAGTCTGAGTGCATGAACTGTGGGCTTTTTGGATGCAACTAAAATAAGAGATGCGATCCAGGAATGGACATAGAGCCTTCCAACTACAAAAAGACGTTCATGGGATCTATCCATGGGATAGATTTTATTAGTCATAATTCAAAATTCCAAACATTGTTATGAACGTACCTATATCGTTTTCATTTCTTTGTCTATGGGACAATGTCCTCAGCACTGTTTTGTTCTACAAATCTCCTGTTGGACTGCACTACTTACTGATGTAGATGTGGCATTTCCACACCCCCCCACCCCTTAATTTGCCTTATGAGGTGATAATACTAATGTCTTCTGTGGTCATATTGAATTAAAACCTATAATGATGATAGCCTTTCTTTCGAGATGATATATTACTTTAGTCTTCTTTGGAATATGATAGTTTCTAATATAAATGTATATTGTCTTAATGGGATTTACCACACATATTGTTAGTAACAACAACAAAAGTCATTTATTGCTGGTGTAAAAGAAAGGTGTTGTAGGGGAAATGGCTGAAAAGTTTCTGGAAACTGCTGATCAGCTGCATCTTCCTGAAACAATAAAATCTTGGTTGCTCATTAACTAATCAGTTTAAAATCAGAAAAAAAGAAAAATTTTCACTGAAAAAAAAATCTTCTTCTATTTATTCAGTTTTTCATTTTCCACACACTGAAAACTGGATAAACACTCTGTATGTTTAAATAAACTAGTTGGGCAGATAAATTGCATAGATGTGTTAATTTGAATCCCAGGTCATTTGCTTTATTTGATCTGTTAGAAGTGATATCATGGATATAATTTTGTACTGCAGTTGTGTTTACCTCTCCTAAGATACCTCCATTTGTCCAGGATTGACAAGAAACGATATCTGTTTTTATTTCCCTAAGTTCTGTTCTTCTTTCCTTTCTTAATATAATTATATGTTTCTCTCTTCTCCCACTGCCATAACCTGTGTTGTCGATTAAGATCAGACAGGGAATTTAAAACAGTGGAAAGTAACAGAAGAAACAATCAAATATAAAAAGCTTAGGGAAAACACTTAGGGAAAGCGGAGTCTTCCATGTTACCAAAGGGAGAGGTAAAGCTTATAGCACAGACAGTAAAGAAGCTTTGCATTGTCAGACATGTCTATTTCTTTGCCCATAACCAGAGAAGAAGAGCTGCAGAATGCTATAATGACTCAATAGAAGAACATAAATTACTTGCTGGTGAGAAAAACTGGATTTTATTTTGATGAATGATTTTATTCTCTATGTACAAATTTGCTTTTATTTGAACACAGTAAAAAAAAAAAAAAAGCTGATTTCATCAATAGGAGATCTAACCTTTGGTAGCACAGATGAAAATATTAATAAATAGAAAAGTATTCATAGGTGCAAACTAATCTCAGAACCCTGATGTTTAGCTTTGTCATTTAGGGAGGGTCATGAAATTGAAGATGCAAAAGTAGAAGATGCTTTTGAAAGGCTTTTTCTAATTAATGAGTTGACAAAGTTGTACTAGTTCTTGAATTGTTCTGTACCAAGTAATTTGTCAATTTAAGGCAATTTTTTAATAACAAATTGTTTAGCTATAGTGACTGTTCTTGTGCAATGTTTACTGTTTTATTATGGGACAGGGGCATAAGTAGTTGTACCAATTTATTGGAAGACGGAAGAACTCTCTACTTGATGAGATTAATGGTTTGTGTACACCAGTATGCTGCTCCTAACAGTGGCAGAATGAGATGCTATTTAGGGGAGAGCATGTAAGCCTCACCGCTCCCTGTGGTCCATATCTCTCCGGCCCTCCAGCATTCATGGTAATAGGGTTAGGATGTGGAAGGGTATATTCATCCTTGTCTGCTCTCCTTAGTGTTCGAACTTGTTATCTGCACCGTGGAATTTCTTTCAAGTGTCAACAAGAGGATAGACTTCTAATTTTCCTTTTCCACGTTCACTTGTGCGAAGACCTGATGTTTAGAGTTAAATTTGATCTACCAGGCTTGTATTTTGGTAGCACCTAACTTGTTACAAGATGTACAGGCTATTTTGTTAGTCTCTTGCAAGTTAAATATTCAGTGCCTGCAAACAACAAAACTACATAGTCCACAAAACAGAAGAAGGTGTTATTCAAAGCTGGTAGAGTTGTAGAAATGTGATACAGAATTGTAAAGTTTCATTAAAATACAAATATTTAAAAATTTGGTTCCAGATTGGGATCAGTGGTTTCATGGCAAATTTGTCATTTCTAGCCATAGAACCCAGATCCTGATGTGTCTGTACCGAATAGTTGTTAACAGGTATCTTAGTTTGCACTCTAAGAGGTGGGGTTTTTTTTCTATCCCTTTCCTTGCATTGAAAAAGGAGCATTTCCCCATGCTGGTTGAAGGCTTTTAATATGCAAAGAATGAGGCAACCTCTTACAGAACCTGATGGTTTATGACCTATCTGTAAGCTTTTAAATTAGGGGGGTTTGGACAGTACAGGAACTGAATGAAGTATGAGATAGGATTAGCAACCATTGAGAAGCAAAGGAATCTGACTGATTGATGAATTCAAAAGGTGGAATAGCTGCAGGGTTAGTTACTGTCAAACAGAATGAGAATTATGCCAAAGAATGAGTTTCTTAAGATCTAGGGGAATTAGTGAAAAGCAATAGACCTTCAGGTACCTTTCTCGTCTTATCAGTTTTAAAACTTAGTTAATTTAGCATTCTTGTCTGATCCTGACAGCTCCACCAGAGGCATGTTCCACCACTGGCAGACTTCATAGGTGTTCAAACAGTATTGCGATGAAAGCTAAAGAAACACATAATTAAATGGATAGGGCTTGTAGCTAACTTGCATGCTCCTTACAGAAAAGATTCTGTCTCAGCAAATCAGCCCTGTGGCTAGGTTGTCCCTAGGCCAGGCGAACTAGCACAAGCAATGTTACATTTAATTTATCATGGCTTCCCAAAAAGTCTAGTGTTCTCAGCACCAGCTGATGTTTGTCTACTTACTATTGCTACTGTAAGAAATAACCTCACCAAAGTTGCTATGACATCTTGGGGGACCTTAGAGCTACTGCTGCACGGGAACGCAAGGTTAACTCGTCTTGCTGCCGGGCTTGTATTACTGACAGACCTGCACTGGTAGCAAAATACGGTTTTGTCAGGGAATCACCTGTAGAGCCAAAATAACAGATCTGTAGGGCTCTCTGGACTCTCCCACAGTGTAGGGCAGCATGCAGTGTCTGACTATATTTCCTTTCCTTATTTAACTCTGTGGAAAGAAGAGATAATTTGTTGAAGGCTTGCAGAATTTTTTTTGGCTAAACAAGGGTCTTTTTCTGGCAACATCCGGGTAAAAATTGTTTGGGTTTTTTTGTCAGCATGACCCCAGCATTGTGTCAAAACTCCATCCTCAAAAGGAACATGTTTGGCTTCCCTTAATTGTAAACAATTTTTTAAAAAACGTTATGACAGATAAAGAAATCGATTATTGTTGATTATTTTTGATTAATGATATTAAAGTTTTGAACTTGGAGAATTAATAAGACTTACTAACACTCTGAATGTGGACACATCTCTTCCAGGCTCCATTGCTGACTGGCTATTTGTTCCTTTACTTGAATTTCCTCTATAACAAGTAATGTGAATAAATATGCTCTTATCATACAAAGAATTTCTTTATTCTCTTAACCCCTGTGACTTAGCTAGTTGGACCACTGTTGCCATGAAACTGTTGCATATTCTAACAAATATTCAAGTTCTTGGTTTTGTATTCATGTGGTTCAAACCTGCAGCATATACAAATCTAATGATAATCTGGTCAGAGAAAATGTAGATTAGTTGCTTTAATAGATTTGCAAGAGAAATTCATAGTATCTGTGACTCCCTCTGTAAACCATTGATGGAAATAATTATTTTACTTATAATTAGCACTCCTCAGAAGAATGAGGATTTTCCCAATTTTCAAACACTTGTTATCTTGTTTTTCCCTTTATTATGATATTGTTCTGTAGACTTTATTTTCTCTTTATCTAGAAATCCATTTGTAAGTTTACTTTGTGAATTGCAATGATAGTATTAGGAAAGCATCAATTTCTGTTCTATTTACAAAATGAAACACAAAATAGGTGGGATTTGGTCCTTTTAAATTAGCTTTGCAATGTTACTCGTTCATTTTGTTGTCTTCATTTTGGTAGGAGAAATATCCAGCATCTCCTGAGTTTTCTGGAAAATTATTTTCCATGGAAAAGCTGTCTGTAAATGATAGTAACTTTCCGTAGTTGTTACCTAGGATTGATAAGTCACAATGCGCTCTATAGCTGTGGCTTGGGGCCCAGAAGAAATGTTCCCCATTGCTGAAAGATTTCCAGATATCTCCAATGTGGATAATTTGCCATCAAGAGGAGACAGCAGCAGAGGAATCCACACTGATAAGTAATTTCAAATGTGGTTCACATGGGGATTTCTGCAGGTCTTCAGTACTATGTAATAATCAAACTACTGCTAGTAAATTGAAAAGAATGACTTGTGGTCATAGCTGTAAACTAAATGTCTAATTTATTATTGCAATGGTCTTGTGACAAGATAATAACTATTGCTTTTAGTAATAAGTCTTTTTCTTACATCTAGAATTATCCTGCTGCTACCAGCAACCTTACCTCTGGGATTTTTGTTTTGAGTGGCACTGTCTACCCTGACTAGTTCACGGATCTCCCATAAGCCAGTTTTGTACTGCTGCATATGTCACAAATGGCAGGAATGCTCTGAGAAGCTGGCATATCATTTTCTCTTCTGATGCTAACTATCTCAGGGATCTTTGCCACAATGACTTCAATTTCCTCTGCTTGACAGACCTTATCTTATCAACAGCCTAAAACATGTTTACAAACACAATACAATCAGAGTTCTGTGCTTTAGATGCCAAATTATTCTGTAAGCCATTGATCTTTATTACAGATTTTCAGGGTGTTGCTAAATACATTAGTAATTATACATCTGGGCTGTCATAGCACCTACTCTTGGGCAATCTCCTTTTATGTTGTATTTGATTGATAGTTAGTTATATACTTGATTCAAAATGAGTTTAAAATCACAATGCTGGCATACAAACCAACTCAAGTTACTTTAACATTTCAGCCTAAACCTAAGGTGGGAGGACTGCTACCATAACAAGGATTATTTTATCATGTACGAAATGTACCCCTAGCATTCATTTATCTGTCCAAGGCAAGCATAAAAGTCTGGATTTCTAGTAAATGGCCATGCCTCTGGTTCCAGGAGCTCACGGTGTCAAGGAATAGCTGTCTAGCAATCTAAAAGTAGTAATAATTATGATGCTTGTTGTCTGTCCTTCCTTGGGAGAAGAGGGAAGAATTCATAGATACTACTCCCAAATATTGATAAGTAATAGGTTATTTCTATTAAATATGATTAATCATAACAAATAACAAGGCTCGCTATCAAAAAAAATACACATTCAGTTTAAGAATTCCCTTACATGTGAATCTCTTTTTTTGGTATATTGACAGTGGTAAGGAAGAATAGTTTCTGTTAAGGTGTGCACAAGAAATGGAGCTTCAGAAGGTTTGCTTTATATGGGTATGAGGAGGGAGCAAGGACAAGACACATGCAAGAATTATTACTTGCATAAGAGAGGCAAAGGTCTGTAGATCTGAACACCTCTATATAGCCCAGGTTGGAAATTTTACAGATGTGATCACCAGCAAGGTCATGATTTTACAGCTCTAGCGTACCATACCTTCTGCACAAGGGTGCTTCTGTTTGCAGGCATATTCTGTATCAATATATAGAAATAAATGAGGCTTACCCACTCCCAATATGTAGGTGAATTGTTTTTCTAATATTTTACATTAAGTTCCTGTACGTGATGATTTGTTTGCTTAAAGCAGAACTGCTTTTGAAATCAAAATCTGTAACTGAAAGATAACCGGGAGGGAAACGTTGCTTTTTCTTTATATGCTCCATATTATGATAAATCTTGTACAATTAAGTACAGCTTATATTGAAATGGAATTGTAAATTCTGTTTTTAAACTATTTTTAATAGTAGAGCTGCACATCTACCTGCCCTATATTAAAATCCTACATGAGCTGCTGTACCTTATGTATGTTTAAATGCAACTTATGTCCTTTCATGAAGTCATTAAAGGAAATTGCTTCTCAATTTGATTTGAAAACTGAGTTTAAATGTTTCTATACTTTGCTTTCATCTGTATAGCAAATTTATTATGAGAAAAATGTAAACACAGCACCTTTTGTTTCTGTGAAGGAAGCCATTAAAATTTTAACAGTTTAGAAACTAAATTCACCTGTAGAGAAATACTGAATTGTTTTATAGAAAGGTACAAACCCTGTTAAAATGAGAGAGAATACAAAAAGGTCATATTAATGAAAATTTAAAACTTTAATGCATAGGTTCACTTCTTTTATTAAAGTAGTAAAATTGTCTGTTTCATGTCAGGGGAAAAAAAAAAGTATTTTCCTTGCAAGAAGTTTGCCAAAATTTTCCAACGCATAGGTACTTTAAAAGTTAGGAATCTACAGCAGAAGAATATTGAGGTTTATGGGAATGTAATGCTTATTTAGCAGTGTGAGTCTGCTAAGGAAATATTTTGTTTTCTTTTTGCATCAACAAGTTAATTTTTGCTGGTAAACTGATGAAATTGTTGATAATTAGGGTCAGACATTAGTAATTTATTAGTGATCTATTTGTTTTATTTCTTTATGTCTATGTTGACTTTATGTCTACTTTAGCAGCATTGGTGATAAAATAATGAAATTGAAAGGAAAATAACAAAACAAACCTCTAACTTTATGAGGCAACTTCCAGTAAGTACTGTAAATCACTGCTCATTCACGTTCTATAGGACATATTCATGCAGGTGAATTAAATAGATCATAAGGGAACTGGAGAACTCTCTCAATTTGTGAAATCGTAAATAATGGGCCTCTTGCTAAATAGATTGTAAGAGTAGGATATAAAAAAAACAGGCACAGAAGACATATTTTCGTAGTTCATATGTCCAAGCAGGGTATACTTACAATTCCATTTCAATATAAGCTGTAGCTTGACTGCTGGTGAGCTGTCCCTGAGTGAAGGAATTCACAGAAGGGGTCGGGGGCTGTTGATCAGTCTGCAGCTGCCAGGTGTCTCCCTAAGCAACGTGGCAGGGGAGCGCTCTGGTCCGAGGCTGTGCTGATTGTGTAAGGTTCTTGCACGAGGGAGAGGAATTAATACCACGAAACATCAAAACTATGGAGGTGAGAACTGCTGCTTCCTACCATTATGAAATGAAACTTTTTATTTTAAAAAACCAACCAACCAACAAAAAACCAAAACCAAACCCACAAAACTTCTTTGCAGTGCTGTAAGTGGACTACACAAAGCGCAGTGTGGAAAGGAGTCTGCTACAGTGAATCGACTTGTTAGTGTCAAGATAAAATATCCCTGAAGCTCCTTGGGGTATAAATGTTTATATACAAATATACCTCAATTATTCACTGCTTTTCACTGAGGCTTTGAAATCTGGTCACAAACACTATTTTAATTTGTCTGTCTACTCCTGTGTTTTCAGCAGTTATCCTCAACCTTTAATACAATGTGCTGGTTTACTTTTTAAACAACGAGATTGATAAACGGAAGGAACGCCGTGGTTTTATATACCGTAATACCCTTGTCACAACCTTCTCCTAAACTGTTGGTGAGTGAAGGCTGCACCTCCTAGATAGTTCTTGCTGGTGGGCTGTTAAAGCAGGTCTCTGATACAGTAGGTGTGAGGCCCTTTCCCTGCGTACAGTGAAAGGTTGCGGTGGTATGTAAAGAGGAGCTGCTTTGAGACTGGCTGTGCATGTAACCTGCCACAGGCAGTACAAAGAGGAGCAGCCTTCTGTCTTGGACAATAAACTGTCCAATATTTCTAGAAAGACATATGGGACAGCCTGAAAATAAAGATGATCTTGAAGATGAATGAAACCTCCAAATACTGTAAATACCAGTTTTGTAAGAAAGTGTGAAAAAAGAGTAATAGATTAACTTACAGTACAGTCAAATGCTTATAAATTTAAACTGCCTTTTAATTCCCTTCTATATAAAAACTATGTACAGCTATGAAATACTGTTAAATACTCAGAAAAATATAATTAACTTTTGTTCTTTACAACTTCAACTGTAGATTCACCAGTAAGACTTGGTAGGAAAACGCAATGCTTTTGGTTATGTCCGCATGACTTTGTGAATATACAGCTGTCCTTGTACAAACAAAAAGAAAGCATTTAGGTAAGGTATGCAATCTCAAGTTGGCTGAAGTTTATTAGTAATCTATAAGAACGTGGCTATTTTCTGCCTCACTGCATTCCATTGAGTTGGATTTAGGAAGATAGCTGTTTTATATTATAATATTGGGAAACGGGTATTCTTTTAAGGATGTTACAGAAACATCCTTATTGCCTATTAGAGAAACATGCTAGATATCCTTCACCATTAGAAAAAACTTCTTCACCAAGAAGGTGGTCAAGCATTGGCACAGGCTGCCCAGGGAAGTGGTTGAGTCTCCATCCCTGGGGGTATTTAAGGAACGGATAGATACGGTGCTTGAAGACATGGTACAGATGGACTTGGCAGTGATAGGTTGACGGTTGGACTCGATGATCTTAAGGGTCTTTTCCAACCTTGACGATTCTATGATTCTATGATATGTGCAGGTGTAGAGGCCCACACTTACAGAAAGTAATGTAAAGATACTGAGGTGATGTACGTGTTGTCCATCAGGAATATTGATTGTGAGGAAAAAGAATTTTGGAGATCAAAAGGGTTTTCCAGACAAAGCTTATTTTCACACTGATTATTTGCGCAGATTGTGGTTTACTGGGGAAAAGAAATGTCTTTTGGGAAACAAAAGAAAAAAAACACCTCAAACAAACAATATAGGCTGGTGTCCATATTCTGTTTATATAGATGCAACGGACACAAACACCTTTGGTCAAAAGGTCGTAAGGCCTTTGTGGGATGCAACAGTCAGATTGACTGTCCAGCTCATACCTAGCCTCGTATAGCATAGGTACCTTCTTTTGGAAGCTGTAAGGGTGGCTTAAAAGTGTGTGCTTCCATTGCTCATCTTGTAGAGCAGAGCATGTCCGAGATGTGCCTTAACGGAAAGTACTCCTTGCTTCTGCAGTGTAAACCTAGTGCATGAGACTGGACTACATTCAGCTTGACTCAGAATACATGCTTAAACATAACTTAATGAATTTTTCTCTTGCTTTTGCTCCAGAGCACTGCCAACCTATTCTCTCCTTTTTAAAGGATACCACACAGATGGGCTTGGTTGCAAACGTCAGGTCTGTATTTCTCTGCAAGCTGACAATTTCACTCCAAGCTTTCAGGCAGACCTAAATTTCAGAGTCCCCTCTCATGCATCCTGATGTTAAGCTGCTGGGAATCTATCAGACTGTATTTTTGGGCAAGGCAGAGGATGTTTAGTTGACCCAGATAACTTTTGGATAATTTTCATAAGTCTTATTGCCTACTCCTCTTGGTCCATATGTCAGCGCTTTCTTGTGTGCTCAAATTTGTATGATGAAAACACAATTCTCAGACTCAAGGAATTACCTTGGACATAGATTTTAATAGTAGACATCTAACAAAGTTAAGGATACAGTTTTAGTCTTAATATTGTATACGTTTATACTTCCGTACTTTTCTACCAAGCCTTAACTGAATCGTAGAAATTTGAATGTGCTTATTAACAGCTTGTGGGTTTTTTTTGTTGTTGTTTTATAGCTAACAGTAAACTTTCATATAAATCACTTCGATTAAAAATTTAGAAATCAAACTCCTTAATATAAAATCACACTGAGTATCTGTCTGTTTATCCAGGAATCAAATTAAATACAATCTAAAGCACCGGAGTAGTGGATTAAAAATCTAACCATGGGCTCAAAGAATACAGCAATTCTATTTCTATAGAACTTCATAGAAGCTCTTTGTAGCAATTTTTATTTCTCCACCAGCAGTTTAAACTTCATCTGCAATGAGGCTATTATCTGTCATCAAACAACTTCAATTATTTATTTTTTCATTTATAATCTTCCTTTAATTTTGATGGGGGAACCCCTGTGTCTACAGGAGATTTGGACTTAGCTATCTGTGGTGTTTTTCAGAAACACAAACTTAAAATTTATGAGACAGTTCTATAACCTCAGTATCTGTCATTATTTGGAAAGATATAGCTCAGTGTTTCCCCATTGTCTTGTCTAAGAATTCTCTGTGTTGGTTTTATGTAGTGGCTTTGGCTCAAATGATGGAAACTCTGCCCTAATTTTCTGTTTGATATGATCAGTTCGTGTTCCTCTCAACATAGCTCAAGTGTATTGATGATACCAGAGTAATCATAAGGGTTAAAGTGTATATCACCGACTGCTCATGCAGTAAACATAACTGTAGAAGTTTGTGAAGTTATCAAATCTATTTTGCTGCTATCTGGTCTACTGATAATCACAAAATAAACAGAAATAAATTGAATTCTAAAAGGCTTTCTGAATATCAGTTTTCCAGATCATTAAGGCTGCTAATTATTTAAGGTGACTGTCCCATAAAGCACAGCTGTAGAAAAACAGCATCATGTTTTGCAATAGCAGTTTCTATTTCTAAGTTCAAGTAAGCTTTGGTGAAGTGTAATGGATTAATAGTGTAGGCTTGTTAAGACTGCTGTGCAAAGAATTCATGGAGAACAGGACATATGTATGTACTACTGCTTCTTAGAGAAAAGGTAATTTTGTTGATTGACTGCTTAGGGTCTAGTATAGACATGAGCTTTAATCCAAAAAACCTAAACCTACTAGTTTGCTATCAAACACCCTATCTATTGAGTTAACTCACACTACTACTCTGATTTATTTATTACACCTGCTTTGTCTTTCACAAACAAATCCCAATGTAGTCTGTGACATCTGGAGGTATTTTGTGTTTATTGCCAGGAAAAGATGCAAGAAACTGGAGCTCTCATGCGAATGGATTAACTCTAATGTTGTTCATAACCCTAAAATTACCGTATCATGTTGACAGAAATCCACTTTAATTCTCATTTTTTCTTCCAGAAAATGTCCTAGAAATAGTAGTTTTTCTAGAGGAGCATCACACCCTTTTGCATGTTTCATTATCTGGCTGAACATTTTATTCTGTTTTCATTCTACCATAGAGTTTTTATTGCTGCTTTAATCTGATTATGCGAAACAGTTTCTCTCCCTTTAGTATGATACAAATTTAGCTGAAGCTTATAGTATTTTTTTTTTCCTCTCATGAATTAATATTCTTCTTTATACTGTATAATATGACTGGTTTTGCTAGGTATGGTTTAATAAAAAGACATGGTATTTTGTTACCTATTTACAGCTTTTTTTTGCAGAACTCCCTTAATGAAGTATATGACTGTATCCAATAATGCAAACAAATAGATTTTGATACTTTTCCATGGTTCACGACAAAAATCCTTGCAGAATCTGAAGTTAAGACTTGCCTTACAGAAGTCAGTTTTATCAGCAGTAGTTTTTATTTCGTTGGTTTGCAAGCAGTATTGCTGTAAATTCTCTTGATTTCAACATTATCCAAGTTTAAAAGTCATAATGCTATCAATATTTATAACTAAGATAAAACATTCCCATTTTGGAAGAAATTCTGGGGAAATGTGAAGAGGAATGGCTTTGTAACTTGTTTCAGTATGTCTCTGAAGCCCATTGGAATGGAAATTAAAAGCACTGTCTGCATTATCCTTCATATTACTTCAGTGCCACTATGTCCTTGTGGTTACTGGTTCCATTTACTAATATAAACAATGTTCATGTATCTGGGTCTGCTTTACTTTCACAGATAAAAACTCCTGGAACATCTTTCTGTACTGAAACTGAGTGGTGATAAGCAGGATATTACTTAGATCTAGTCTCCTATTTCCCTGGGTACTGAGGCAAATGATGCAGGGCAATGTTAGTTGCTGTTTAGATGTTGTTCAAATGATTCTTCTGAAGTTGTTGCTGCTTAAAACCCTTTCAGTGGTTTTAAGACAGAACACGTAGACACAGCATTGGTGTTCTGCTTCATCAAGAATATAGATGAAGTAGGCCTTGGGACCATAAAGTATGTTCCCTGCAGGCTTCATCTGCGTATACAGAAAGAGGTGATGAAAATTGCGACAAAGCGTGGTGTTTGAAAGCAGGGGGAGTAGGAATTTTTGGACATCACAGATCTAAAAGTAGTGTTTTTTCCTGAAATTTGTATAACTATTGATAACTAAAGCTGTCATTAAAAGGTCATAATTGATAAACCTCTTCTTCCATTTCCTCTCCTCTTTATTCCATCTTTTCTTGGTTGATAAATAATGTTCCTGACACTTTTCAGTGGCCTTACTTCTGATTCAAACTGTTCCTTAGCCATGTGTTCCTATGCTGGTATTCTTTCTGTTTTGCTTAAGAGACCCTGAATTTTATGAAGATTTTCAGAGGTTTTATGACACTTCAACATGTCGTTCTCCAGTGTTAGTGAAGGAAAAAACAGAATGAAAAATCATGTACACCAAAGTCTTCTAAAGACCAGTTTCTGCCTCAACTATACATAACTCCAAAGGAAGATGTTGCTCTGAAGGTTTAGATCCAGGAAAAAATTTCAAAGTCAGATTGCTTGGAATCTTGCACATTTTCTCATCTCCATTCCAAAGTGGAGAAAATCCCTATGTAATATTTCCCTATGGGGTTGTCTCTTGCTTTCTTTTCACATTATTGATAGTAATTTTTCAAGATCTGACATTTAGGTTCACACTGGGGCTTACATACACACTTAAAACGAAAGAACCTCTCCTGTGCTTTGAGACCTTAAAGGGTTGGAAATCTTGTTTTTTAACTTGCTTATTCATTCTGGCAAATTGAGCTTCAAAGAGTACACATTATGGCATGGAAATTTTCTACCTTAATGGGTTTTTGAGCCCCATCCTTCAGTGGAATCGTTCAATAAGAACAAAAAATGAAAGGGAATTTAATTTCTGTCTGTTATACAACCATATATACATTCTAAAATGCAAAATACAGAAATGTAACTGTGTTCCCCCAAGAAAGGTCTATGTGAGCAATGTAAAACTCATTGACTTTAAGTGTGTTTCATCTTCAAAAAAGAGGATGATTTTAAGCCTTTCTTTCCTCTCTTGAAAGCACACACTCAGTTCACAGATGCATTCTGTAGGAATCTTAACAGGCCTAGGGCAGCGTGGTGAAATCTTTGACAGCGAGTAGTATAATGAAGGAACAAATAACACAGATGAGTAAGTTTTTCTTCAGTTGTGGTTTGGAGTTGTTTGTGGATTACAGAAAAATGGGAGACAAGTATGCTGACCTTCCTACTTTATAAAGTTTTAGTTTTGTAATTCTGTTTAGGTCTATAATTCTGCTTTTCCTTTTTTGTACACACACAAATCAAAGCTCACCAAAGGCAATCTTGCATAAAGTGACAGCTGTTTATTTAAATTATCCTAGCCTCATTGTATTTCCGTCTTTCTCTGACAGACATATGTTCGGTTGGTGCATTAGAAATAGATGCACATATTGTTTGCCATCCCATAGAAACTGGGGACTGGACAATACCAGTTGCTCAGACAGTTGTATTACATTTGAGATCTATTTAACACGTGTTGTTCTTATTTTTTTTATTTTAATCAAATCAGTGGCACATATGTTTGAGTAAACATTTTGACTATTCTGTATTAGGAAGTATGATTAATCAATCATCATAACACCAAGGAAATGTCAACAGAATGCATAGCCTTGAGTATGTAAAAGGGTTAAAACTGGCCTGAGTTTGCTGCAAATATAGCTTGCAGGATATATGAAGGCAGAATGATTTGTCTCCGTTCGGAATTTTAACATGAATTTAATGTGAAAAGAGGTAATAAAAGTCTATCATCTTTTTCACTGTGTTGCAAAACACTTACAGAACCACACCATCTTAAAGGGTTCATTTCTCAAACCGGGTTTGAAAATGTGTATCTTTATTTTTCCTGAGGGATAGGAAAGGGAGTATACTTGAAGGACACAAAGGGAATATACAAACTATTTTTACCTGTGGAAAAGAAACATAGGCAGCCTTTCCACCACCATTTCGAGCAGGCACAGGGCAAAAAGACTGACCCTGAGAGGAGAAAGTTCTTAAGTTTTCAAAGTAGGTAGCATAGTTAATCCTTGATACCTAGCCACTGCTCTGAGTAATCCTTCCTGCTCAGCTCTCAAGTGGTGGTTTTTGTCTAATGCATGCTCCCAGTTGCCACTCTCTAATTCTTGTGAGCGACGGGTTGGTTCATACTTATAAACATAAATTCCAAGTTGTATTAACCCAGAAATATAAAGTTCAAAGGAACTGTGTTCCTAAAGCCTAGTGCAATAAAACATTTTTGCTTAAATCCTTGTTCAACTCACTATTTTATCTTCTTTCCAATGTGTCTGTTACAGCCTTCTAATGTTTCTGTAGTTCTATAAGAACAAATAATGAAAACTAAAAAGCTGACTGAAGCAATGAAAGTGAACATAGGAAGCTTCTTTGATTTCTCATTGTCCACTCTTTATTTGGAATATTTCCTTGTTATTCAGGTTTTTGGATCCTGTGGCATCGTTGTGTATTTTTAGTTTGCTTTTTGGTGTGTTTTGGGGTTGGTTTGTTTGGCATGTTTTTATTGGTGGTGTTTTTCTTTTTTCCCCACAAAACCCCCTCTACTTCCTTGATATTTCAAGATGGTTGCCACAATTTTTTTAGATAAGGAACTTGCTGCAGTTATTATGGCTTTCTTGGTTGCTTTGCCATAAAGACCCCTGAATGTGGCTTCTTTCTGAGGGCGTCAGAAACTAACCGGTATAAACCCCAGGCAGTTAATAGTGCCATTTTCTAAAACCGAGCTTCAGTGTTATGTACGCTACTCTTGCCCTGGGTATAGGGAGTATCTGAACCACGATGATCATCTTCTGTTGCATGTAGCTTGGTTAACTATCAGAAATGTTCTAAGAGATTGCCATCTTCATGTATGCAGTCTTGTCGTGAGTTTCAGAAGGATGACAGCTGATGGTTTGGACATCTTTTAGGCCTGTAAAGGATACCTGTTTTGCCAATTCTGCTGATGAACCGGATTTCAAAAAACTTGAAAGTTTTTTTTAATGTATTGAGTCCAAGTCAGTGCTATTTTTGAATAAATAGAAAATTTTGCCTTTTCATTACATGTTATAGCATTCTGATGATCAGTTAGATGCAGTTTTGCTTGATGGTAAAATGCAAACCAAGCTGACCTCAAATCTTTCACTCTGAATTTAAATAATTTATTAATTTATACTTTGTTTTTTTTACTAAAAGATTTTGAATAAAATGTATCTTGGTAAATCTTTACATATTGGAGCTATTTACAGATGCATTCTAGCTATTCAGATTTGTCAGATGTAGGTAGAAGTATTACTGAAGTACCAATAATTCAGTGTATCCTCAGTTATTTGATCTTGCTGGGAATGAACAGCATTTGCAAATCTTGACTGTGTTAACAGCAGCAGGCAAATAATGAAACTGTAGTTCATGTGGAAAAAAACTTTATTAGAAATTAATAATTTTGAGGAATGTGTTAGAATTCCTCAAAAGCGATGTATTTAAGTTTAAGCAATATATTTAAGTATAAATATCTGCTATAGTTATGTACGTTTCAGAGATATGCATGAACACGCAAAATGCAATTTGCAGTTAAGAGGTTGCTGCAAGATAAAAAGACCGATCGGGCATCAAGAGTTAAACTGATGAGTTATCTGTAAACTGTACGTAATGAAAGGTGGAATATTTTGCCTTTGGATGTTATTCAGCTTACACAATTATGAAATAAAAGAAAGACTGTGACCATTGGGGAAGAATCGTAGGAACTCACATTATTCCTGTGTTAATGCAAACTGTTTGAAACTGTCTTAGCCTGTTTGTTGACCAGGATAAAGTGTTTTACGTTATGCTAAGTACTGAGATCATAAGGGCATTTGAGCATGTCCTCAGGATTTGTTTCAGGTATTAGAAAAGCTAATTAGAGGATGTTAAAGTTTCAGGGCTCAACACTGTTCTGTTAGAAGCCATTGTCAGTTGCAGTGGGAGCAATAGGAGATTTGGTTATGTTGATTGTTCAAATAGTCTCTTTTTAAATCTTTATTTTTCTCCAGAATAATGTTATTAGTGATGAATCAATGTGGTAGTAATGTAAATATATGTCCTTATGTAACAATGTTTCATTCATCGATGGAATTCTCAAATTTTAACACCGTAAGCTCTAACGAGTTTAATGGAATTCTTTCCAGTAATGTGTTTCCTGTTCTGACTGGTGTGTACCCTTCACTTTTACATATTTTGCTTTAAATGACAAGATAGGATTGATTAATGTTTTCCAGCTTTTAGATTATCATGGCCTAATCCTCCAGTTGTAACATTTTACCATGTAAATGTTATGAAAAATGTCTCCCTTTATTTCTGTTTCAACATAGTAATATCAAAATCAACATAAATCATTCTGAAAGTCAATACTACCGTACTTCCTCAAAGGACTGCACATGTGTGCTTTATTTTTATTTGAACGGCCTGGGTAGAGTTCATAAAGGTAAAAATAAATAAAAATTACTGGAGTCAAACTTAATGTAATAAAGCATCTCTCATTGATGCGGGCTACCAAGTGACACTTTGGGGGGAAGCAAAATACTTTTTCCAAATGGTACCTTAATCATTTCTGTATCTTTTAGTAGGAAAGGAGAATATGGACCTGGCAAAGTTTCTTTAAACATCCTTTCATTTTTGTTATTAACTAGTGTTATTAAACTAAGTGTATATATGATATACGTTTGTAGGTGTCTCCTCAGGTGGTGTAGTGAAAAATACGAAAGAATTGTCATAAATAAATAAAATCCTGGATGAACGACATACAGCAAAGTCAAGTCTCTGCACTGTGATTTTGATAAAATGTTCCTCTTTTTCTTTCCTTCTTCTTATGGCTTGCTATTGTTCTCTAATGCTTTATTTTGTGTGGTCTCATTTCCAGTAGCAGCAGAATTTAATCAACTTCAAAGGTTACCCGTGCATGAACATATAGGAAACTTTTGTTTTGTTTTCTTGTTTTTAAACAAAAAGAGTAGCATTGGAGGCTTACTGCTTTTGCATTGCGTTGCCAAGAAAACAGTTTGATTAGTGTTACAAGCTACAAGAAAACGGCAGTATAATGAGGGCAGCAGCCTACTCGGTACCCATGCTTTTTTGCTCTAAACTGAGATAACTAAAGAACAATACTGACACTAATGGAAAGAACCTTCTCAGTATGGTGAGAAGGCTCATTACAAAGCAAAGAAAATAAAGAGAACAAGATTAAGGGAAAAATCTACACAGGATTTTAAAGTTTTGCAGTGAATGAAAAAAATTCCAATTCTGAAAGCTCCATTTGAAAGAAAGAAACTCTTCTGTACTCAGAAGGCCACAGATAACTCATCTAAACACATTTACACCTTTTTATAACCAAAACCAACCACCAAAGATGAGGACTGGAATATCAGGGGAGTTGTGTTACACACTTCAAAAGTGTACGTGCTGGGGGAAAACGGCTACAAACCAGCATCTCCAAATCAGCAAGTTGGATGATTCAAAAAAAAAAAAAATATATACACCTCTTCTACCCCCTGATTTTTTTTTTTTTTTCTTTCTCAATGTACTTTGCATATCAACTTCTGTTAAGGACTGGGAATTGTGTTCCTTGGCATAAAAGATGACATAAGATAACTAACAGTCCTTCTATAGGAGATAGTTTTTAAAATTAATTTTTGAGAAATCTTTTCTTATGTGGAATTGATACTTTTTAAAATTCCTTAGAAGAAACTCCAATTCTTGTTTGGTAGCGTGGTGAATCTTAGTGTGGCTAGTCAGGAGCATGAAAAACGTCTTTAAGGAAATACAATGACAGAGAAAAGCTCTAAGAAAAAGGCTGGAGACAATGTTATTTCTACTATCTAATAAACCGTCTGCAAAATACACGTGAATAATCTTACTCATAACATTGCCACAATGTATACATACTAGATTCTCTAGTATATGTTTTCCCCTTGCATCATGCTCTAGAAATGCTCTAAATGATGGGTACTAATTATTCATCAGCTCAGCCCAGAAGCAGTCATTCATTGGTAATAGTGTTTCCTTCATTGTTTGCAACTGGAAAAAAAAAAAAAAAAGAATTGCTCCCAAGCAATTAGATTTAATTTTCGTTTGTTCTTCCCTACTTATGGCCTAAAATCTTTCTCATTGCTGTCTAGGGAGAGTCCATGAACCTATGTAAAGGAAAGGCTGGAGGGGAGTGGAATAAGGAGTTCTGGGAAGTTTGCCCAGTAACATTGGTGCTCAGCAGTTTCTCATTTAGCTTTATAGTTTCCAATAAGAAAAGATCTTTTCTGAACGGTGAAATGAATACTGCGTATACCTGTCATTTTCCCTGATTTGCTTTATACTCAGTTCTCTTGAATATTTATTGATTCCTATATTACCAGTTTGAGACCCTTTCATGCCTATTATGTACACCCTCTACAATTTGATTTCCAAAAATCAATATACTGTAACTAAATAGATGTTTCTACTTTCTGCTTACAAAACAAAAGCAGAACCCCAGTAAGGTTACAGTGTAAAATGAGAAAAATACAGAAAAAGTTTCAAGTGCATCCAAGTGTGCATCTTTTCTTACAACCTATTTTGAGGTTAAGTTAGTGAATTAGCTGTATAATAAATACAATACTGTAAAGCTGTTAGAATCCCCTTTTTAATCAGGAAGTTTAGCTTTCAAAGTTAAAATATTATTTACAATTATACTGTTTGTTTTTGTTTTTTTTTTCCCCAAAGTTTAATTTGTAAGGAAAAAATTGGAATGTCAACATTGTTGAAATACTTCTGAAATGAAACATTTTGCTATTTTACTTGGTATTTTTAGCGCTACATGCTTGCATGTTATAAAATAAAACAAAATCATTGGTTTGGAATGACTTTCCTCTAAATTTCCGCATTTACTCCTATGTAGAGCCTGAGGGAGTTACTCTGGATTCAGTTCTTTCATACTTTTAACCTTGAATGATAGAAGGAAAAAGTAAACTTACCAAATCTGTGGATGACAGTGACCTGGAAGGGCCTGCAAACAATTTGGAGGACAAGGTTACAATTTAAATTAACCTTCATAAATTGGAGAAATGATACGAATCACACAGATAACGTTCAGTAAATAGAAGTGTGAAGTACCACATTTGGCAAGGAGAAATGAAAAACACAAATACAACATGAGGGAGTATTGAGTAGGCAAAGTGAAGTGTAGGGAAGGATGTAGGAGTCAGTGAGTCATAAACTGAACATGTCAAGAATGAATACTGTGTTCAGCTGTATCTTTAAGAGACATTAATCCAGAGGCCTGTAAGCAGAGGTTTGAATGGGTTTATTTAGTGTAGAAAACACAGGACAGAAGTAGGCTGATAAGTCTTCCAGAATGCTTAAGTATTTTAATAAAGAGGGAAAATCAAGTACGCTTCATGATGTTCAACAGTAGGATTAATTTACATTAACAGACTTTTAGAGTAGTGATTATGAAAGTCCTTATACCTCAGAGATGATGAGTGTTAGAATAAGTTACTTAGAGAATTTGTGGGTTTGTCGTCAGTGTGTTTTTAAGAACAGATTAGATATAATAATGAGAAGATGGACAAATTACCTTTTGCATTCCTTTCTAGACCTATATCTCTTTTCATAGCATTTTATGATCTTTAAATATTAGTCTAAAAAGAAGTTCAGAATGTTCATAAGGTATTGTGTAGCCCTTTGTTCTATGCATCTGTTTAGTCTTCAGCATTCCTGTTGGAATGCTTAAAAATTTTATTGATAATTTGATATAACTTTTCTTATTTATGAAAATTTCCATCAGTGTCAGCATTGTTCAGTGTTAAAGCCCTACACTCAAAATGAGTTTCAGCTCAGCAAAGAATAAAGCCTCATAATTGCCCCACCCAAATCTGCTTCTATTATTTGTTCTATTTAATTAATTACAGATAATGAAAGTAAATTATACTACAGAAATTACCACTCAGTTGTGACAGGCAGTTGTACTCATTAATCAGACTTCTGCAGAGGAAAGCAAACAAATCTAATCAAAAGAAAGTGAAATTCCTGCTTTACTATGAAATCATGAGACTCCTAATTATAAATTTAACTGATTCTCTGATTCTAACAGGAATATAAAAACTTTCAAATAGCTAGAGAATTAAAACTAGAAACAACCTAGATTATAAATATCCTGAACAAAAGTTTTATCCAAGACACTGGTGACTTTTGTTCAAATCAGACACATTAGCATGACTTCTGAAGACAAATTCTGATGCTCCTTGCAGCTTAAGCTTTTCACTGATTCTTCCATGTACTCAAAAAGCACTGAAGGTGTCTTTTAGACGAATTTGGTTAATAATGGTCTCATGGTACAGAACATGTAATTCTGGATTTTCAGAAGAGGTTGAATATTGGCTTTTTGTATTCTCTGAATTCTTGCCAGGTTAGATTGTGAGTGATCCCACAACAGTCAAATCCCTTTGTTGTAGTGTCTTAGCTCAGACCTTCAGTGAAGGCTTCTGGGCCCACTGGAAACCATATGGCAAGTGTTAATATAAGAGAGCTTTAAGTAAATTAGTTTGGAGAAAGGAAGCTGTCTAGCCACCGTACCACATGCACTGATATCCCCTTCAGTGTCTACAGATCCTTTATCTCATCTTGAAATGCCATTACACAGATTTGAATCTTTACACAGAATGGCTGAGGTTGGCAGGGGCCTCTGGGGATTGCCTAGTCCAACAACCTGCTCAAGTGGGGTCAGCTGGAGCAGGTTGCACAGAGCTGAGTCCAGTCAGGTTTTAAATATCTTGGAGGACAGAGACTCTACAACCTCCCTGGGCAACCTGTTTCAGTGTTTGACTGCCCTCGCAGTTAAAAAAAAAAAAAAAAAAAAAAAAAGTTTTTTCTTATATTTAGATTTAATTTTCTGTGCTTCAGTTTGTGCCCATTGGCTCCTGTCCTGTCACTAGGCACCACTGAGTCTGGCTCTGTCTTATTTACTTCACCCATCGTGTATTTATACGTATTCGTAAGACCCACCCACCCTTCAATCACCTTTGTATCACTTTGCTGGACTTCCTCTGGTACGCCCATGTCTCTTACTGGGGAGCCCAGCATTGGACATAGCATTCCAGATGTGTCTCACCACTGCTAAGTAGAGGGGTAGGGTCACCTCCCTACACCTGCTAGCAATGCTCTGCCTACCACAGCCCATGGTGCAGTTGGTTGCCTTGGCCGCAAGGGCACGTTGCTGGCTTACAGTCAACATGGTGTCCACCACAACCCCCAGGTCCTTCTCTGCAAAGCCACTTTCCAGCCAGGCAGTCCCAGCCCATGTTGGTGCATGAGGTTATTCCTCCCCGCTTTGCACTCCCCTTTGTTGAACTTTGTGAGGTTCTTGTTAGCCCATTTTCCAGCCTGCGAAGGTCCCTCTGAATGGCACCACATCAGTGTGAGCTATCAAACTCACCCCCTGGATTTGTGTGGTTGCAAAGGAAAAAAACAAAAATACTATGTACTTCCACATTTTATGTCTTGTCTCTCATAATTTTTCCTTTCTAATGGCCATCACTGCAACAAAGAGATTATGAAACTTAATAGCTTACAATTGATTGGACTCACAATTGTATGTCAGGAAACCTTAAATATTGCATAGAACGTTTATAAAGAAATGAAGATACCCATTTCAGAAACATTCTTTGATTCATGTAGAAAATCCTCTGCTTTGTTTAAGGTAGTGCATGGGTCCTCTCATGACCTGGGTTTGGTAGGGGAGGAATGAACAAAAGGGGAAAGGTGGAATTTCTCATAAGGTTAGTGTATACATAGGACACTTAACTGGGAAATATTAGTGATGGAATTTGCCGTGTAAGAGACAAATCTTTATTTTGGTATGCATAAAGATACCAGACTAAATGCATAAATAGCTATGATGAAAAAATTGAATTTTTGAGTCAGCTTTGATGTACCTTTAGAATACTGGAAACTGGGAAAATGGGATCAGTTAGCCTTTTTAAGTGTGTGTGTGTGGGGGGGGGAAAAGCTTTTATGAATACTATGGTAACTCCAGGAGCAAAGTTTTAGGAGGCAGTATTTAACTGGTGTGCTTTTTAATGCTGCTTTTTGCTGCAGGCTCAAACTTGTAGCAGTAAACAGAATCTCATTTTTTTAAGTCGGTGGGTAGATTCTTTTCTCCTGCTTAAAGCAAGGAGTTAGGAGACTACACACAGAGATTTGTAACTCCAGGAAACTGATTTCAGCTTTTAACCACAGAATTTGTCAGATACTATGGTTGCAAGTAGGAATATTTAAGCACAATTTTGGTCTAGAACTATATTGTATCTTAAGGTTTTTTGTTAGGGTCTTTTTTATTTGTTTTGATTTTATTTATTTTTTTTTTAGAAACAGTCTCATGGATGTAACTTTTTGAAGGTCCTGAAAGTCACAAAGATGATTGTTTAAGAGGGAGAAAATACTTTTTTCATGGAATTATTTATCAATATGATATAGCATGAAATGTGGAAATTGTAATTATAAAGGTCGTTTTAATTAAATTTAGTGCTGTCTTCAGACTCACATGTGTTTAATTCCCTAGTGAGTCGGATTAAGTATGGAGGTAATACTGGGCAGTATTTTATGTACAGCCAAATACAGGTTACAAAGATAAGAATCACTAATCTGTGCTACTGTCTAGAGCTGTGTTGATATAAGGGTAAAGTTTCAGGTTTAACTAACATGTTTTTTTTCCTGTGACTTTGTCATTCCTTTGTTTTTACTTGGTAACTTAGGAGCTGAACCCAGGAGAATAGCCTGGTTTCTTACCCTGTACAGACGTTTATGCACACATATATGTACACAACCCCATAGGTTCTGTACAAGTTCGCTTGCACTCGCTCTCTCTGTCTTGTTGCAGTGCCCTTTTCTGCAGAAGCTTCAGCTCGTTGGACATACTCTGTTGCTTTTAAGGCACAGTGTTTCAGACTTAGTGCAGCTACTAGGACAGAGCTGTATGCACCCTGGCCGTCTCCTTTCTAGCAAAGCACGTAGCACTCACCTGGTAAACTATGAACAAACAAATACATTTTATGGTCTATAATACCAATGTATTTCTAAGAAACTGTCAGCATTTTGTGGCTTTAATTTAAGCATGTATCTTTTATGAGTTTGTACATATTACAGATGCTTCCACCTGAATGAATGCAGCTAAAACTAGTTGTTCTTTTTATTATTATTGCTCTTGTAAAAATATTACGGATTTTTGTGTGTGTGCTGAAGTCTGAGCACACCAAGTAGACTTTCTTTTATACTCCTGCCACTCTCAGTCTTTCTCTTTTTGAGCTGAAGCTTCTGAACAGATTGCAGACAAGTGATTGTATATTGTTGAGCAGGGCAGGTTGCGATCATTTAATTCCTATTCCTTACAAGCTTCTCAGGCTCACTTGGAGAAAGATAGAGGTTCTGGACTGGTAAGACCTTGCCTTCAGGAATGTGTTCTCAGAGTATTTCTTACCCTCGGCCCCCAAGCCCGGTGGCAATGGGCTTTCTTTTGGTTTTTAACTCAGTAAACTTAGTTCTAAATGTGGCAGTCTGGTGTGTTAATGATAACATGCAGGTATATAATTACAAGGGCTCTGCAACCAATATAGTAAACCCAGCAGTTGCTCAGGGCCACACAATACAGCATCGCACCATAGCAAGCTTAGCTTTCAAATTTTAACAAATAAAATTCCACTTTAGGAAAATAAAATAGCTTGTATTTAGCTCAAGCGGCTAATCTCTTATGCTATTTTTTCCAGTCTTCCTCCTTCTTCTCATCTTCTGACTCATACAGATTTTTAAAATTAGCTGTGTTCTGTTTACCTTTTCTGTCAAATTGTTATTGAAGTTGCTTTATAAAACACAATAGTTCCTTTCCAAGCATTTTCACTGGTTTTGCTTACTTTTGAGAATGCCTCAACAATGCTGACAATTTCAAACCTAAAAGCTTCCAATATTGGATCAAATGCTGAATGGGATCAAAATCAGCAAGTGGAGGATCAGAAGGAAGGATTAGTGTTTTTTAGTTCACAGTAAGGTAGAGCAGCAGCATTAGATAGAATGATAATAAAGAAGTATTTTATAATGTACGGAAGTAGAAGAGACTTGTTTTAGCCTCAAGACCAAACTCAAATGGCAGGCAAGGAAGAAGCAAATATCAAACCAGAATCAACTAAGTAAAAGATAGGGCAGGAAAAGAAATAATTATATAATTTCAAATAACCTGCGCTACCCTGGCTTCCCCTTTGTTAGTCAAGACAAACCTTTCAGGCGGTTCAGTATTGCCTTTTTCCCCATATATCATCCATCTGCTATTTCACACTGGTTTATGTCATTATAAGGACTAGCTCATCTTTTTTCCAGTATATAGCAAATATTTCAAGCATAGATGAAAAATACTGAGATAAGATTATCCAGAAACTGAGATCCACCTTTTTGAAAATAAGTGAATCATAATATTTTCTTTTAATAATTGAGTTTGGCATTCTCAGGCATGTAATACAGTCTCTGATATCATACAATGTAATAAGATGTTTTTAGTGTGAACAATCTTAATTGTGTTGCTGGGGACAATACAATGGACAGGTGAATTCACTCCAAGGAACACTTTTATGCCTCACAGATATAAGGAAGGCAGGGAATCGTCCAGCAGTTATTCCAAGTATAGAGATCCTTGCTATGTATTTTCAAGATCAAAGTGATCAGCTGTATTTCTCATACTCAGGAATGAATGGGGAGAAAAAAAAAAAAGAAAAGCACTATATTTTTTCCTCTCCATGTTTTTTTCTCCTGGCAGCCATTTCAGATATTGCAGAAGCATTGTTCAAGTGTGCAAAAAACATACAGTAAAGTACTGCACCAAGTAGCAATTGGCTGAGAACAAACCACAAAATTGACATTTCTCCAGTTCAAACACTAGTAACAACTGCCATGCTTTTTCTGAAGGAATGTTTTCCTGAGGATTTTAACCCCTGTCTTAACGTGTATGTAAACTTCCATACTTGCTTTTCTTTGTCCAGCAGTTCTCTTGTGTTCAGAAAACAGCCAGGATACAAGCTGACCCGAGTCATACTTTCCATTAAGTGGCCTGTCAGTCTGCAGTCTTGCTTGAGGGGGTGGTGTGCTTCTGTACAGTATTTTGCGTGACTAAAGGTGACACGGTGTTGTAAGGTGCTAACAGACTCGGAAACCTCCGTTTTCAGAGCAGATCTCTGGTGCTTGGCAGTCATAGAAGCCTCCTATTCACACTGCAGAGAAGAAACTCTTGCGTATTCAATACTTTCTTGATGAGGGAATTAGAAACTCTCCTGAAATTACCACGCTGCTAGGTCTCTTAAAACCTGAACTACAACGACAATAACTTGGTGGGGAGGAAAAGAAAAAAGTTTTGTTGACGCTTTTATAAGAATGCAGTCTTAACTCTCTGATGACAGTTTTAGAACGTCACTGTGTCAGAACAAATCTTCCTAGTGCACAAATGCAGTTATTTTGTATGTCTCCTGTCTGTTCAGTTTCACTAAGTTCTCTTTCTACTTTTGCCATGTTTAATGTCCAAACAAATGTTGACAATCCAGAACAGTTACATCCTAGATGAGTCATAAATCACATCACCCACTACTATTACTTTCTGTATGCGTTCTCTGCAGCTTGGTCCAATCCTCCTTTGATGTTACTGCAAACCTTCAATTTGGGAATATTATTCTTAGGTTTTAATCACTATATTTTGGTTATATTCTAGTTTACAAATAAACTGCACTCCTAGTTAGTGATTTAAGCAATCACATACAACATTTATGTGTAACCTCAAAAATATTTGGCTGATCTTAATAAGATGTGGGGAAAATAAGTGTATTTGATAATATTTATATTGCAAGAAGAACAAAACCTACAATGCAAAGACTTGCAGCAACTACTTTTGAGTGTATTCTGAGTCAACTCAAAGAACTTGAGGCTCTGTAGTAATTATTATTGAAAGAACATAAGATCAAAGACTGCTGGAGCAAAAATATTTACTTTTGTAAACAAATCTCAGTTTGAAAATTTTTACAGGCTTGCAGACTATAATGGAAAAAGTTTTAAACTTGAAAAGAAATTTTAAAGAAATATTTCTCTTCATAGTCTTTTGTCTTCTGTATAAAGCTTCTGATTTGTTAATACAGTAAAAATGCAATTAGATCTATAACTGCGCTGTAGTTGCACCTGCCTGGCTTTGAAAAACATAAGCTTTCAGGTGACATTAGCCCCTAAACAGTCAGATTCTCCAACCACAGTTAGAAGGACTTTTAAAATAAGGACTATCGAATTAGCATAATACTGTTTGGCACACAGTGGCTTGTATGTTGAATGATATGCTTTGTAAATTAACTTATCCTTTACATTAATTGGTACTAATTACTGCAGATCTGTTTAATATTAATGTGTTAATCTGTATATCAGTGACTAGAATTGCACATTAAAATCAGAATGTCAGTTGCACGTTCAATTTGGAAAGTCAGCTGATAACGTAATTTGTAGTTTATATTATCACTAGAGTGAGACAACATGCAAAAGGCTGGGTATTTATACAAGGTTAATTATCCTGTATGTATGTGTGAGGGTTAAGGGGAGAATGTTCTTTATTCTGCTTGAGTCAAAGGAATTGGCAAATTTATTAGAATTGGGCTGGTTTTTTTTCTATTTTCTGTCTCTTTGAGATTGGCCTACCTCATAAAGAACTGTGAAATGTGTGAAAGTTTATACCATTTAATTTTAAGACCACAAATACAGTGGGCCTATTGCTGTTTTTTCATAAAAAGTAATATCTAGTACATTTTTTTGGTTTTCAGTCTTTTATTCTTTTTCTTCTGAAAATTATTTAGCGAGTAATTAAGAGAATAGCAAAGCCAAAGAACATTAAAATTTTAACTTGAGTTCATATCTATGAATTGTTCAACCAGCTTTACCATAGAAACGTGCAAAGTTGAAAAAACATGGTGAAAATGGTTATTTGACCTTCTCTAGTTTTGACTCAGTTTAGGCAAGGTATGAATTTTGGGAGGATATATTTGTCAGTTCCTCAGACATCTACATTTTTTCATACTTTAAAATGCATACTTAAGCAGCATTTAAACTGTTAAGAGCTACCTTATCTGGTATGTTTAGTTAAACTATAAATATCCTTCAAGCGTGAGCATACAGTATTCCTTATTTACACATATTATGTAGTTTTCACTTTATTCAAATGTGCCCTTTAGTGAAATTTGAGCACATTTAAAAAAACTTTGTTGGTCCAGAAACACATAAGATGGTGACAAAATACATATGTTCCATAAAGAGCTTTTAGATGACCATAGATGATTGTATAACACTTGTATTCAGTAGTCCCTTCCCCTCCTCCCCCTGTCCACCCCAAATGATTTGAGAGGAACCCACATTTGAAACTCAGTTTCCAGAGATATCTAACTAGCTATTGCTTGTAATGCAACTGTAAATAATGGCATACAATGTTCAAGAAATATTAAAATAACAGTTTGTATAATTATAATGTATGCCATGCATTCTAATATCTAATTTTTCCACTTTCATCCAAAAACCTCATAAAATAAGCTGTTAAACTTAACTGAGATAGGCAACAAAACAACTGTGATAAATTTACTTTTACAGCACTGTTGCAAAGACATTAAATCATGATGCTTAAACCTAGGGAAGATCAATAAACATCTATGAAAAATTTGCATTTAAAATTTGAAAGTGCAATCTTTATGGACTGCCTAAAAAAAAAAAAAAAGTTTCTAACATTTCAACTCTTTGTCTCAGTTCTGAAGCTATGGTTTACTACAATATTAGAAAGCACTGTCCAGACACAGATTGGAAAAACAAAATGGGATGTTATTGGTTTTAATTTTCTTTGGGGTTTTCTTGGTTGGTTGGTTGGTTTTTTTAAGTACAGGAAAACAGTGCATCGGAATTATCAAGTTAATATTTTTACATTAAGGTTTTGTTTCCCTTATAAAGCATCTTTGAAATATGTAGGAAATCTCATTGCATCTTGAAAGTTTTCAGGATTTTTTAGACTGGACTCAGAAGTAATATTTCTTAATTGTTGATGTCATGTGCGCTCAGTACTCCTGAATGTCTGCCCAAGGATTTATTTTACACTCATGCATTCTTGTCCTCTAAGCTGTAAATACATATACACACACAGAAAAATTTCCGACTTAGTATGTCCTATATATTGCAGGTATCATTGTATAAGCTATTTAGATATTTAAGATGTAGGAACGCTTTTTTCTTCATCTTTCATGTTTTTTCTTAAAATGCCAAGAAAACCTTAACCTGAAGCAAAACAAAAAAATAAAATATACAAAGCCATATAAAAAACTTTCTTGAATAGTGCCTTTCCTCTAAATGAAGGCAGAAAAAAGATATGATAATTGCTTAGTATATTCTTTAGTGGGATTTTTGTGCTTGGTGATATAAAATTATTCACGAGTAAGTCATTGGTTTGAAGGCCTGGCCAGATTTTAAAAAGAATATTTTCTGGCATAAAGGAAAACTACTATGGAAAGTTATAATTTACATTCCACTGAAAAGTTGAAACTGTATTCTGGGCTAACACAGTTTATAGAGAAATATTGTAAATATCTTGGAAAAAAAGCTGAGGGCTTGAGTAAAGCAAACACAAAACTTAGTATTGTATCAGTGAAAAACTGCATCTCCTGAAATGGGTTATCTAATTTGCTCATTTACTTATTTTAAAAATAACTTTACTCATTTGTAAAGCTATTATAGGTTAGACACAGTTTTCAGTGTAACTGTATAAAAATAATATATTAAAAATAACAGAAAGATCTCATCTGGGCAATTTTGCTTGAAAGTAAAATCAATAAAGAAAAGTGAATTGTCAACAATGGCTGGCCATTCATAAATCTTTTTTATTTATTATTAAAAAACATCATGCTGATCACACACATCTATGATGTTGAAGTTCACTTTATTTAGCTAGAACACAGAATTGCTTTGGTCAGAAAAAGAACATGGCAGTTTTATAAAGTGGTGCTGTTTTTGTCTTCAAGGTTAATTCTAAATGAAGGTTTTGTAGACTCTGCTTTAGGATTTTAAATAAATGTTCTTAGGACTTCACGATGAATGGGAAATCAAATGTTTATCCTTTTTTAATAAATAGCTTAAAAACACGAATTCTATGCCAGCAGGTTGATAGTTGTATTTGTTCTACTATTTTCCTATAGATACAGCACCTGAATGAAATGTAGCATACAGAAGAATTATTCATAAGCTTGTGCTTATCGTAGAAGTCTGACCAAATGTCATATTGTTTTTCTTTAAAAAAGAAAACTGGATATATGCTTGCACATTGCCACTTTGAGGCAAGAAGAACATCAACCTTTTCAAATGTGGCAGGAACTATGGAATACAAATTGTAAATGTGATATGAGGCAGATAATCAGGTTTGTTCTGTGGTTGTAATTGTGGTGTAAGTGGGTGTCAGGGCTCTGCTTGTTAATAAGCAGCAACAGCCATAACAAAACAGTGTATCTGCACCTTTACTCCAAGGCTGGTTAACTTCTTGTAGAAGCGGCATCATCTTGGACTAGGTAAAGCAAAGACAAACATGCCGCTACAGTGCCTGCCACCTGCCACAGAAATATGTGGCAGTAGTTCACAGGTTTGTTAAACTAAGTGTTGAGTGTATTTGTCATCTTAGTCGTTGTCTTTTTTTTTTTATTTAACCTTGGAAATACTTATTCTCATGCCATTAGAATGGCATTGTAATTGGCATGCCAATTATGCCAAATATTGTCATGAGACTGGAAGTAATTGCTAATATATCTAACTGAACATAGCATCAAAATGCTTAAATAATGCTATATGCATCTGGATTCCTTCATACCTGTATCTTTCTCCCTAGAAACTCTTCTGTAACGAATCCGCTTTTTGGAAAAATGCATGGGCCGTAGCCTGATCCCACACACAGTCTTATACTCTGATGTTTTTCAACTGCAGTCAATAGGCTACTTCTAAAAGTCCTCAGAAGGTGATTAAGAAAAAGTAAGTTAATAAATGCAATTTAGCTTTCCAAGTATATGAAAGTTTCAGAGGTGTCAGCACCACTGAAAAGCTCGGGGAGTACATAAATCAAATGGTGTGTAAACCAATGTTTTAGTTGGGCAACTGCACAGTGATTTAAATGAACCTGTCCTTGGCCAAAATCCAAACCAAGGCCAAAAGATTGCAGTTCGTTGTTTGGCTTGGTCTAAAATAGTTGGCTGTTACAGAAGGTTAAAATGTGCCTTGGCTGATATATCATGCTTTTTTAAAGTAAGCCATAGCAACAGGGTATTAAAAATCTAAACGTAGTGCTGTTCTGCTGGTGGCTCTACTAATAACCAAGCAAGCACAGACACATAGCTGCAATGCGTCAGGCTGCCACAGAGAGTCTTGTTCCAGATTAGGGCACCTTTTTTGATTAAACTGTGTTTAGGCTTAATCAGTAATGTATTAAGTGATATATCTGACTGAAGAACTATAACAGCAGCATACTTTCAATAATTACTGCTATTCCTGGAAACCTTGTTTTTTTCCTGTCTCTCTCTTCCTAGGAACTATATTTGATGAATTTTTTGTTTTCAAAATTTAGGGGCTATACTTGTATTTCCACATACAGTATTGTTACATAGTTGTCTCTGATACAGCTGTTCAGGGAACTATATTTGATGAATTTTTTGTTTTCAAAATATAGGGGCTATACTTGTATTTCCTCATACAGTATTGTTACATAGTTGTCTCTGATACAGCTGTTCAGGTATCTTTTTTGATCATATAAAGATTGTTTTTTTTTTTTTTTTTTTTTACCTTATTTGGCAATCATTGTCTTCCTGAAACAAAGGTTGGAAATAATTTAAGGAGAGAGATCCTTTCACAGGGTTGCCGTGAGTTCGTATACATTATTGGTTCCCCAGTCTAAGTGTCGCCTGTGCCTAATGAAGGCAAAAAAGTGACGGCATTAGATCAGTCTAAATGCCCATTTAATTCTCTTGTTTCTGACAGTGGCCAAAAGCGGATGCCAAGGGACGTGTAAGAATTTGTGGAGCAGAGACTTCCTGAGCCAGAGGTAGTTTTGGTTTATACAGTAACCCTCAGTGGATTTCCCTCCTATTCACAGGCTTCAAGTTAGAGACCAGAGAGGTTAATGTTTTGTGTCCATCGCGTTTTGTGACAAGGCAGTCCGCAGCTGAACTATACATCATGTGAATTTTGTCTGTTCAGAATTTGCCATCTACTAACATCTTTCCTGACACCTTGTTCTTATATCTGAAGACATGATGAGCAATCAATCCTGGCTCATTCTCTGGAAGTCATTTGTAATATTAGATGGATATAGGAATTACTAGGGAGGGTCACAGGATAGCAAATTCCGATGCTCTTTCAGATCTTATCTTTAATTGTTACACAGCTCTTGCATTAAGCTATTCCTAATACTCTTTTTATACTGCAGGGAATTCCATTCATGGGTAGCTGTCATCTTTTTTCTTATAGAAATGTCTCCAATTGGCTTGTTCTTTCCTTACCATTACACTGCTTTGTAATGTACATATATATAGTAGAGGTACATTATAAAAATAAACAATTAGTTGTTCTTGCAAATTGATCCATAATTACTAGGCTGAAAGGGAAACATGTATGGCCAGCTACAAATTAGAATTAATTACATTTAAACTAATCACAAATTGAGTGTTCTTTATGCACAATCATAGTACTTCACCATGTCCTGTCTGTTAAAAAACAGAAACAGACACTAAAAACTATACAGTCACAAAAACCCAATGATGATTATGTGAAATTTTTATTTACCACTGATAAGTAAAATATAAGTAGTCTACAGACATTTGGACAGAGGTCTCCATAGACTGTAATTAATAATTCTGAAGCATTATTAGGTTGTTATGTTGGCCTAGAAGACACCAGATGTTTCTATCAAAAAGAGAAAAAAGGATCATTTTAAGAGCTAGAAAGGAGCAAAATACACTTGTTCAATAATAGAACTGCAGTTACAGGATTTTTTTTTTTTTACCAAATAAACAGTCAGCAAGTAGTGTTAAAGGTCTGTACATTTTCTCATAAGCAACGTAGCTAATCCCCTGACCTATGGCGCTTGCATGTAAAAAGAGAAGAAAGTTAAATTAGCTACACTACATTTTCTTCCACTGTCATTTAAGAATAATACTTTACTTTCTCTCCAGACAGCAGTAGGTCTGATGCATCTTCCCTCAGTGAGAAAACACCTATTTTTTTTCAGCTCAGTTCTGAAAGTTTGGTGACCTTGTTTCCTATCTAACATGGCAGAAGCTACTGATCACGACTGCTGCTGCTGATTTTCTAGATTCACAAGCTATGTACGTTATCTCTTCTTTGATATTTTTGTATAAAGCTAGTCAGATAATTGATCTTTTTGGCTTGATGAGCTGAAGACGACTAACAATGAAACACAAACCAGAAAAAATATTTTGCAGTAACATGAAATATTTATTTGAAACACGTTAGGTTGTGTTTAATTTTCATGACCTTAGTTTTTTAAACCACTGTAAATGTAGGTTATTTCTTAAGGCCATTGTGGTTTGAAATGCAAATTGAATTTGTGAACAAAACCTGTAGAGGCTTATAATCATATATATATATATCAGTATCTATATAAAATAAATGTTTTGAGCGAAATTGACATAATTTTGCAAAGATGATTATTCCTAAAACTGCACATTTGGTTAATTTACTATTTCACAAAAATTGTCCCGCTCCCTGCTTTTTTGAACATTGTATTAGGGGCTTCTGTGGAGCCCAGAGTTTTAGTATTCAAACTTGTCTCTCTTTCAGCATTTAAAATTAGTGGCTGAGACAGTGTCCTAGAGAGTAAGATGTGAATTCGATGTTAAGTGTTCTGCGCTACCCCTGCCTGAGTATGGGTAAACCTGTGGCCAGTCTGAAGTAAAGGGCATTTCAGCATTCACGTTAATGGAGTCAAGAATTCATCATGTGCACTTAGCACTGGGAGAAGTAAAAGTGAGGTCCTTGAGGACATACCTCATGGCTACACCTGAAGCAGATGTCTAATTTTCTCCTTATAATGTTGTTTTCATGCTATTAACTGATCCACTCAAAGTAGTTGAAAAAACTTGGCCTCATGCCCTGAATTCTTGTCAGCAGACTTTCAAGCTTTTGTGTTTTATCTGGCAAACCTAAATCTTTATTGATTTTTTTATTTAATCACATTTCCCAGAGAAAGCATGGTGAATAAGCCACTAGACTAGGGCTTAAGAAATTTCAGCTTACGCCTTTTTTCACTAGTTTTTCCTCTAAGTCATGTAGGTTTTAGTACCTCAGTTACTCAAATGGAATAGATAACACTTCACAGTTTTACAGGATACTTGTAAGGGTAATTTCATTAATGATTTAAAAACTGATACTACAGTAAAAAGCCATCTGACTACAATTTCCTACCATGCAAAATTGGTGGGAAAAGAACATTTTTTGCCATGCTGATTTCAGAGTCCCTTGTTAACTTATCTGAAATAAAACTCATCCAAACACAGTGCATAGTCTACTTGGCATAATTCTTGCATATCCTGCAAAGCAAATGTGGCGTTTTTGTGGTATTTGGGCAAAGTCCTCGAAAAAGGCAAGATTCAAGCCCTGATGAATACTGGGGCTTTGTAAACAGGAAATCAGTACAACATGTATGGTCAAGAATATTTTTCACATGAGATGAGATCTCATTAACTGTTTGACTCCTTTTCTACCCTATGTTAATGTTGCATTGTTTTCTCAGTCTCTTGTGCTTTTTGGGGAGTCCTTTTAACAGCGGAATGAGGCAATACAAAGTGGTTTTTATGTGTTTAAATCTGTTACTTATGCTCCAAGTTTTGTGGCAATACTTGTGTTCCAGACTTATCTCCTTCTTTGGACAAAACAAGTGTTTTAAAAAAACAACAACAACAAACCCAAAAATCCAAAAAACCCCAAAACAAAACATGTAAATTATGTGCTTTTAGACTTCCCTGGGGTGACTGTGCATCTTACTCCATTGTAGAGCCAGAGGGCCATGTTCAATAGACTTTTAACTCTAACAAAGAGCTTAGAGCAGATGTAATTACTAGTTGTATCATAATTTATAATCATCTTAAGATACTGTTTTCTTTCCTTGATTTTTAGTTAAGCCACTATTTATCCTCAGTCCCTGCTTAATATTTTCTTTTTTAAAATTCTAACCATAATAGCTCTCAGACATGTCAGACACAAAAGAAAAATAAAATGTGGGGGAAAAAATACATATGCTGCCTTTAGCAAGAGGGGTATTAAAAACTAAAATATCCCTATTATAATTGCATTCATTAAGCTGTGACAAATTTATGAATGTTATGTAATCAGCTTCGAACTAAACTAGAATATAAAAGAAATTTAAAACAACAGCAACAAAAAACAGGCAAAAAATGTTTCTGTTAACAGCAATAAATAGGCTTTTAGCATATACTGAATTTTGAATGCCAAGTGGCAAACAAACAAAAACCAGCAAATTTTCAATACAGAATCATGTGATGGTTATTAGCTATGCAGGTCCTGGGAAACTCTAGGTACAGCCTTCTCTGATTCTTTAGTTTCCAGTTTCAGCCTTGCCCATGGGTCCAAAGGAAACAGTATTTTCCTATTTCATCCCAACTGAACCATTTATAGAGTCCTTCATCTGGGAATGTCCCTCAAATGGCACTGGAAAGGTCAATACCTAGTCATCACATAGCATTAGTGAGGCTATTAAGTACTGTGATAACGAGTCCTCTGGCTGTTGAGTGTTTAAAATGGTTCAGTGACTGAAAATGAATGGAAAGGAATTATCCAACTCTCTTAGTGTATTGACAACATCCCAGACTACCTGATGCTCCTTGAAGCTCTGGGACATATATAAGTATAGTCATAAGATGAACTGGTCTAGTGTCTTGCTCATATTATGGAGATCTGTTTTACACAAAAAGCAGCACACTGGCTTTCTTCCTAAATGAGTTAGGAGAAGATTGTGGTGTTAGAAATTTAGAATGTGCAAGGATACCACAAACTAAGCAGAGAGATGTAAGCATTTTGACATAGAATAAATGAATAATAGATAATAAGGTACTTCATTATGGAAACCACCTGTTTCTACCTTGCTTGATCTCAAGTATGGAATTTTGAGATAACTTCATATCTTCCAAGACCACCTGTCTGTAGAGATCAATGTTTTCCAATTACAAAGCAGTTGTTAATATCATATTTTACTGTAATTGAAATATCTGGTGGTTGTTTCTCAATAAGAATCACTCAGAACTCAGAAAAAAACTAGTAAAAAGGATGTCACATCTTCATTACTTTTAAATTTTTGCTTTTTTGAAGCAATTAATCAATTATCCCTTAGTGAGGGTAAACACATGGCTTAAATGCTAAGGAGAAATTCTATATGAAACAGGTTTGTTCCATCAAGAATTCAGTCTTCAATTTTTTTTTGGTGTAGGGAAATAAAGGTTTACACTTTACATTCTATAAATGTTACCTCATATTCCAATTGTATTTGTTTTAATTTGTTTGTTATTCAAACAAATGAGATTATTCCACTTGAAAGATTTGTGTCCTGACTGATTATTTGATTAGGGGAGAAGTACATTAAAGATGAATGTTGGAAGAAGGAAAAGTGATTCGTACTGGATGGCTTGGTTAAGTAAATTTTAGAAAAGTTTCAAACAAGATAAATAATGCATTGCAATTACCTTAAAATAGCATAAATATGAAGTCTGCAAAAAGAGCCCAAGGCAAGCTATTACAGGGTGGTCACCAGCACGGCCATGCTGTTCTCCTCTGAAAGTGCGTAATGGAGCTTTGCTTCTGTTGCCACGGGTGGATTTTGTTTTCTGTGACTGGTACCCTCTCCCTGTAGGTGTCTCTGCCCAGTCCATCTATCTGGAGATTTTCTCGGCAGACACGAGAAAATTTCTCTTGATTCCAAGTACTTTTTGTATGGCCACGATGAATGTAAATGGGAACTGTTTAGGTGTGGAAGGGCAGAAAAGACTGCAGGCTCTGTTTTTTAGCTTTGAAAGCGAAATATAAAGAAACTGAGCATATGCTGAAAAAAGCAGAGGAAAAATCACTTGTTTGGGTGGGGGAAGCACAAACAGCAAAGAAACCAAAAACCAAAAAAACAAAAAAACCCACCCAAACAAAAAAACCAACCAACCAACCAACCAATCAAAAAACGCAACCAAACAAAAAACAAAACAGAAGACATTGAAACACTGGTGCCTAACTCTCATGGTAAAGTATGGACCCAAAGAATCTTCAGTTCTCAGCGTGTTTTCCCTGCAGTGACAGAGGGACGAGGCTAGTTGTGCCGGGGTTAGCTCTTAGCTCTCAAGAAGGGGCCTGAGAAGTGCTGCAGGCACCCGTGTCAGACTGGGATCGTTACCTCAGTTGCTGTTGTACCACTTCAGCAGCTGACTGGACCATGAGACTACATGGCGTGACTCGAAGCTGCCTGACTTACCAGCTAGGGAAAATACGAGTTAGGGCACGCTGCATTACGCAGTGCTTTGCAGATGGCATATGAAATACATCATGGGCTGATGTATAGCTGTTCTCATCCAATAAGTAAGGAGTGGAATGTACTTAAATATTATGACAGACAGCTGACAGGGCATTAATGTTATTAAAAAACCAGTCTGAAGATATGTCTTTATAATGGTTTTATATTGCTGTTGTATATAAAAATCAAATAATTTCTGTGGACAAAAAAATCAATTAAGCATTTTTAATGCAATGAATTTAAAGAAAACCAAAACCAATCATCAAGCAGAGAAAAAAAATGATATAGGTGTGGACAATAAGTAAATATAATATTAACATGAAGGGGAAAAGTTCCCCATAGACATAATGTTAGTTCTTGTCTTGCATTCTGTTCATTAGTATGATGTGAAGCTGTTTGATAGTGATATGATTCTTTCTTAAGACTAAGCTACAGATTTGAATGGCAAAGTTACATCTTTTTTCCCCCCTTGTGGTTGCATTTGACTTTCTCCCCACAAATAGTTTGCATTGTTTTCCCCTAACCCAAGGGGTAAGGTAAAAATATGCAATATTCTTCCTGAAAAACAGGATGTAGCAATACAGTGTTGGCACAGGCACACATGCAAAGGCTTCAAATATCAAGTCAGAATTTTATTTTGGGCTACCTGAATGCATGATACACAGTAACAGAAACTGTTTTCTTCCCACCTTGCCTCTGAGCCCTTCATCAGCTGAATGGCTGGAAGAAGAGGGAGGAGGCAGCATTTTCACGAACATATAACAATAGTTTTTATTTGCGTAAGCTATATTTGAAGTGCATTATTTATTCTCTTTGATTTGTATTAAACTGAATATTAACAGTGAAGTTAATTGTCTTGCTAAAGGATAACCCAGTTTTTAATTTCTGTCTTTCTCTTGACTGACAAGAAGAATAGTGACTGGCTAAGACTTCCAGTGGTATCACACGGCCAGCCTTGCTCCAGAATAACAAGGCACAGTATCAGTTCACCATTTTTTTTATTCTTATTGCTTTCTGCTGGGCACAATGGAGTGCAATGGCCAAAAGTCTATATGAACAGCTTCCATAGCAAGTCTTCACCAGCAGAATCTTGCTATTTCAAGTGATACCTAGTTTAATCTCTTAAACTACTCATCTGTGTTAAACTGCAGTACTCTGTAGCAGTCTGTGACATTGTGATGTTGTTTTCATTAAATAGAAATTTTTAACTAAATTGAAATATGTGCCTATGTTTTTAAGAATGTTTGAATTATTCAATCTTAATTCAGTTTTTTTAAAACAATCCCTGTAAGAAGCTGTCTCAAATGCAGTTCTAGAAATTTCAGTGTAAAACTGCACACTCACTGCACAACCTATCACAGATTATGTGGAAGGTATTTCATGTGACATATGGAAGGTCATTTGTGCAGATTCATCAGTTTTGTCATAGTTTGTGTTTTTAAAAAAACACGACTTTTATAAACTTACCAAGTAAACAAATTAATCTGCATATAAGGCTTTAATGTACTGCTTGTTTTTAGAAGTATGTATAAGCATGAAATTATTGTTCTGGTTTCCTTCAAATGTAATTTTTATTATAAATTCATTTACTGCTACTGCTTTTGGAAATATTAATTTTCTAATTGGCTTCCTATAGTAAGACAGCTATGGGCATGCAGATTGAGCAAATAAAATTAGATGAGAGACTTTTGCAAAAAAGTGTAATGAATGTTCTTATAAGGGAGCACAACTGTTTGCATCCGAAGTTAAAATTCTAAGAGAATGAGTTTACAGGCAATTCAGGATTTGTGAGGAATATGGCCATATAGCACAGAAAAGTGGATGCAGTCTTAATGTTACAAAGAGTAGTCAATGTTTTTCTTTAGAAAAATACCTCAGATATCATTTCTCTAATCCATTATTTGAGATTCTGTTGCTAGTTGACAAAAATCTCATTTTGCTTACTAATCTCGGTGGCTAATAAAGTTTGCTTAAACACCTTTACGTTTCATGCAATATGTAACAAATATAACCATTCATAGATATGCATTCCCTATATGATATTTATGAACACGTTTATTAGGAGCATAGAAGTGTCATATAGGTTGCATTGCACGGAAAGGTTTGAACACTATAGTTATACTTGCATACGTATGGTCTTAACATGTTCTTCATTTAGGATTTTCAACAATCGCTTAAATATTAGAAGGAGCTGTGTGATAAAACTTTGGAGCATTCAGACCTGGTGCTCCGTTTGGGCTCTGTTTTTGAGCTCAAGCATTACTACTGTTGCTTCCATTTAGAAATTTCATTTTTACCAAAGTAAAATGGAAGCTGTGGTTGGATGCACAAAGGTAAGCTACTTTGCTTTTGCAAATGTTATCAGCTGTTATTAGCAATTAGCTTACAGAGGATTTTTTTTTTAAATGCCTAACTAGCAAGGTGATATATTGTGCATTAACGAAAGGGAAATCTTTAACGAATGTAGGTCATCTTTGAACAAAATTAGCATTCAACAAATACGCCTGTTATAATGTCTCAACTTTAGGAAGCTAAGGCTATAGACTTTAAAACATGGTAAGATGCTGCCCTCTTCTGCTTATTCCAAACTCGGTTTTTCTCTACAGTGTCCGCAGTGCCTCTGAGCAACCTTTATTCTGTGTGATAGACACCACGTTAGATCTTCTGTTTAAAAATAATTAAAAAAAAGTTTGCAAGTACGCTTGAAGAAGTAAGCATATACTTAATGTTGACACTGTATGTAGGAAAAGTACATAGGATATTTTAGCAGAAGTGTCCGATATATTTGATGCATTCTAAAAGAATGCATTACGTTAAATAAAGCAAAAATCCTGTTTCTCAAATCTCTTACAAATGTAATATGGAGGAATTAAAGGATACAGCTTGACTTTAACCTGTATAAGGACACTCATCTGTGTGTCTGATAATGAATTTACCCATTACCCATTGCGTTCCTTGACAAACCTGTCCACTGTGAAGCAGGGCAGATCTGCAAAACACTGCCAAAGAACTGAGCAGATTTGTATTGTAAACTGTGGCTCCTCTGGGTGTGGACATACTGCTTTCATTCTTAGCAGTAGCAGTGAGTTCTAAGGATCTGGACTTAAATTTTTTTGCATTTAGAGAGAGTGAGCTACTTTCATTTTCATAGGAGAAATAATAGCTTTATAGCTCATAACTGCCCTTTAGCAAGAGGATATCCTTAATAGAAATGTGCTTGTGCATTTAGTTCAACTCTCCTGTTGACAAAGTATCGGACATTGAACATCATGGGAATGAAGGCAAGAGAAGTCATGAAATAAATTCATTTGTTACTTTGCCTCTGCATTACAAATTTGGGAATTTGAATATCTTAGCAGTTCTGCAATTCAGGTATAGTTCTAATAAGGATTTCTGTTGACTCTGATGTAATGGACATGTAAATATAATGCATCATGGAAGAGTATTTGATACATTTCAGTTATTAGAAATGCCTTTTTTTAGAAGAAAATCTTTTCAGAATGAACCTCAAAATAAAATTCTGACATTGGGCAAGATTATTTCGCTACCTACCTTCAGAGATGCTTCACATTGCAAAAATTAGAATGCTTTTCCGGGAGAAAAAGAATCTGTTTTTATTATATTTTTGCCATTGCTTATCAGGTTGTATTGTTTTGATCTTAACAGTATATCTAACTAAGCTTATGAGAAAGCAGTTACTGCAGAAAATAATCAGATTGTTTAAATCCATCTTTAAATCTAATACCATGTTTTCTTCTGCAGTACTTCCAACAAAGCAGTTATGATTCATGATCCAGTCAGTGTGGCTTTTTGTAAACATAGTCTTTCCACATATTCTGTGACATTTCTGTAATGAATCATCAGGCATGAAAAATGTACATTGTCATAGGCTAACACTGGGAGAAGTCACTAAAGTAATAGGTTACTATTGTGATTGCCATAAAATGGAGCTGGTTAAAGATGACTCTGTGATTCAGTATATATGCTGACAAGTATATACGTTATCATATGTCATTTCCAGGATGTTGATTCATTAACCTGTTGAAATCCATAGGAAGTGTAATACTTATGGCTTGACTGAAATTCAGTTATAAAAATGTTTGTTCAGTGACTATTACCGTAATAACAGTGCTTCTCTGACTAGTACTGTACTAAGTACATCTGTCCCAGTTTTCAACATCACTTAAAAGCTGATGCAACCTCAATTTTAAATCAAGTACTCCCTTCCAGATTAACAAAAGCCTTTTGGCAGCTGTAGCTGCTAGCACTGAATTACAAGCAAGTATGAGAGAAATGGTAAAGGACAGGTGTTTACAATGATGAAATTCTTCTTTTGTGAAAGAATAAAAACTCTTCACACTTTGTTTGCTCAGTACTGAAATGTTGTCTTTTCATATCTGTGATTTAATGAGAAATTACCTTGAAAATTACTGATTTTGGGGTGGTGTGTTTGGTATTCCAAGAAATGTCTTTTAAATGGTCAATTTACAATCAGCTTGATTGGACTTAAGTCTAATTTTGAGTTGTAAAATAGTCTCATGCTATTAATGAAAAATGGATGTTGTTGCTGCTGTAATCTCAACAAAAGAGGAAATACTTTCCACTCTAATGCTGTGGCTTCATCCTTGGAAATCACAGACCAAGGTAGACCAAGATTGATACAGCTGATGACACGCTGGAAGGAAAAAGTAGTGCTATTAACAGATAAGAGTTATATTTGCTAATTGTTGCTAACTTAGAGTAGATTTTCACAGCCTATATATATGTAACATTTTTTAAAAAGTGTTTTTTTCCTATGAGTTAAATGAGCAGTGATTTATCGCACTCTAGTTGTATATCATCCTTATGAATCAAGAGTAATGGTGTCGATATGTACCTGCTCAGACAGTGAGGAGGAGACAAAGTATGGCGTCAGAACAGAAAAAGACATTGAGGAACAAATGGTGTGAAACATTCTCTGGGCTCCACTTATGTAGGTAGGAAGGTGGGGAAAAAAAAACAAGGTCTTTTCAGAGTATTCCAGTGCCTGCTGACAACTGCTTTGCACAGTAATTTGATCCTATTTGTAATTTGCTGTTTTTAACAGTTCTCCAGATGCTGTTATTTAATAAAATCAGTATAAATAGTGAAAATACTTTAGTAGAAGAGTATTCGTTCATAGAACTGTACCTCTTGTTATCTGGAAGCGCTGGTCCTTTTTGCCCAAATTTTATTGTACTACATATTAATCCGTTATAATTTAATGTATTAAAAAGGGAGATAAATGTTAAAGCTAGTGTAACATCAAAACAAAAGTACAAAATCAAAAAATGCCTTCTTGTTTTACTGGTCAGTTGTTAATCCTATGATAGTGGTTTCAAGCAATCCCTTAGGGCACTTAAATAGCTTGAAGGAGGGGACATAGGTGCTTTGAATACTGTAGAACTTTCCTTTTGTGGATTATTTACAGGACAGTGCCTGACAGAGACACTAGTTATTGCCCATTCCATTGAGCATTCTCACACTGTAGTAACTGATAGTCTTTCTACATGTAAGCTATACAAATACAAAATAAATTGTGGTTGCTGAAATCTGCGGGATGTTGGAAATCATGTTCAAGGTTGAAGGCACTATTCAAGCTGTGAAGTCTGTTGCAGAAATGTAAAAAATATTCTGCTTTTTTTCTCCTGTAGCCAAAGAAAAAGTTCCTTGCTGAAATGTCACCTCCTACTTGTTTTTCCATGTTAATCAGGCCATTTATGATCCCTTTCTCCTTTAGCTGTGGTCTCAGGGCTTTTATTTGTCACCCGTATAATGTTACTAAGATGTATTTGAGTGAACTTGATGCCATGTTTGTTCTTGGAATGTAAGAAATATAGTCTGTGTTCCAGTAATGATGGGTTGAAATGGAAAGGTGTCTTGCGATACTAGAAATCCACCAAGACGTGGAAATACTTCTTTAGTGGTGTTGGATTCCCCTAATGCGAGAGAGATAATATGGGCAGAGTATGTGTAATGATGACTGAACTTGGTGATGTTTCTTGTGGGTATATGCTACTGACAATACAGATGCATCTTCAACATATATGCAGATATATAATACAGTTATCTTTTGTTATTTAAGTAACTTGCTGAAGTAGGATGCTGGATGTAAATTTAGATACTAGGAAGCTGAGATATAAACTACCTAATTAGCAATAACATAAATGGAAATAATGCTGCTTTGCTTGTAGCTAGAGTAGTAGAATAGTAGCAAGAAGAAAAAATATTAAATTTGAAAATATGTAAGGCCATATTTTACTTGTCTATAAATTACTTACAAAGTTTCAGAAATGTAGTAAACTCTGCACTGATGAACGTGTGTCTACAGGTGCTTCAGAACCCGAATTCTAGTTCTAGACCAACAAACCTTTGTTAAGCTTTGAACTTACTTGCTTATCAGCTATATTACAGGACTGGGCAAAGTAAATTCTGAGTTTCAGTGTTTATAGTGGGACAGCTTATGGACTACTGCTTATAGTCCACTGGTATTCTGCATATATGAATTTGTGGAATTGCTGCTTTTACTGGGATTTTACTGTTTGCTCAGGTGTTCTTAGGGAAAATTACTAAAAAACAAACAAAGAAGAAAAACCTGAGAACTTGAATGTATGTTACTCTTGGGAAAAATACTATTCCATATAGCTATAACAAACTTCCCATTCAATGAAGGATGTTCCACAGCAATTAAGAGGCTGCCTGAATAGATACAGATGAGGACGAATCCCTTACCTATTTATTATAAAGCAGAAAATACCACAACTGGCAAGTATATTAGGCTAAATAGTTGTGATCAGTTTTTGCACGTACAGTTGTCAAAAATGGTTGCTATGGAGGGGTGTAATGGGATTGATAGAACAATTCTCATTTATTCGCATGGAAATCTAGCTCTGACTTTTGTAAAACTGTAACTTAAAAAATTGAAAGATGTCTTGATTATAAAAGGGATGAAATAACAAGTAGATTGCTTATAGGTTTAGATATGTACTCAACAATTGCTCAATGGGAAATTACTGAATTGAAACATGAAGATGAATGAGATGCAGCATAGGGCTATAGACTTCAGTGTGGATCACCAGTCCGTGAACTCAACAATAGGAAAAGATATTTATATTGGTAACTCTAGGATACCAGAAATTTAATTATGTCCAGAGCGGGTAAGAGGGCTTCCATCATAGAAGTAATAAATAGGCTGATGTTTCTTAGCTTGCTGCTGGGTCTTAATCCCTTTTAATTCTATTCTCTGCTCCCCTGTAAGGGAGAGAATACTAAACTCAGTCTGACCATTTCACTTTTGTTCTCTGTGTACAATGACAAAAATCTCAGATCTTATTTCCTGCAGGGGTTAGTCTTGAATATCTATTAGTGGACAGCAACATTTCACTCAAAACAAGATTTTTATAAACTCTCTTCAGCCCTGATATGCCTATTCTGCATTCAGGTCAGTTATCAGAAATGACTCTGTCTTAATGTGATGTAAATCTTTTAATTTATTTTACAACACAGCAATAATGACAAAGAGAGAAAACCTCAGGTTTTCTGTGTCTGCAGAGGCAACTCAGGCAGGCAGAAGAGCTTTTACCTTTGTCCTGCTGTGATGCACAGGGACTTTGTACACTCTGAGCTCTCAGCTGAGCTCTTCCCTTTTCAGGTGACAGCCAGGGATCCCAAGGATTGCCACTGCTGGGGAACTTTCCTGTCTTTGCCGGGTAGGCAGCATTTAATAACACTGCTACCTTAACTAAAGCCAAGTGCCAGCTTGTGTTTTAAAATGATAGGCGTTGGATAAATGTGCTATAAATTTAGAGTGTATTTCCATATATAGCTTCAAACATGTCTAAGCTGTTTACATTTGTGGTTTTGACCACAATTTTGCAACCACAATTTCATTTCTGTATGCAACTTGGAAAATGGCTGTGTAAGGGATTTAGCCTGCAGCTCAGCATGTTGCTGTAGAACCGCTGGGGAATGTGGGATGCTCAGATCCAATGTTGTGTCAGCCTTTCCAAGGCTACCTTTTGGGACAGCTTGCGTTTAAAAAGGTGGCCGCTCTACTGCAGAAGCCAGCTCAGTATTTCTGCAAGGTTTTGCGCAATACTGTGAGAAGATAGTATGTCTAGTCAATGAGGGTTGTGGATAATGCACAGTATAAATACTCTTAAGATCTGTCTAAGCTGATAAGGTAGTTATGGGAAAATATTACATTATGTGAAGATATTCAGATACTGCAGTGAGGACAACTGTATAAATACTTAGATAAATAAAATCTACAAATTTGTGAAGGCATTGGCCCAAATTTGGCAAAGCATGTGAACAATGTAACAGCAAGCATAAAAGTAATCCCAGTATTGGTCAGTGAAGTTATTAAAATGTTTAACTTAAGCATAGCTGTAAGTGATTTGTTATTTCTTAATCTTTAAAAACTCACACTTATGAGGACTATCCAGTGATGAAAAGGACCTCAGTAGCACTACTGTTTTTCTTTCCTGGACACCTCAGGAAAATCACCATCTTGATGGAATAGATCCGTAAAAGACCATTAGAAGTAATTTAAGGAGTGGATGCTAAAACTGCTCAGCTATGAGTTCAGTGAATTAAACTGGTTGATAGTCTTGCAGTAGCACTTAGAATCACTGCTGAAAACAAGACGTTGTTCTGGCGTTAAGACTGACTGAAAGAGAACATCCCAACCAGCTGTTTACTTGTTGATGAGGCTCATAGTGCTGGCTTTTTGGATTCTGAAATTGAGTTCAGGGATGAAATGTTTAATCAAAGTAAATCACCAGTATTTTGAATGATTATGCTGTCTTCAAGTGTCTATTGGGACATCATTGTCTTTTCAAAGACCTCTCAGGGAAGTAAATAAAATGTATCAGTACAGTTTATGCCTGTGGCTACATCATACTATGAACACTCAAGGGATGTTTCAGGACATAACCACAGAAAACATGCAGCACCTGCCAAAGCAGTGCTAACAGTCTGCCAGAGAACGTGCACCCCCCAAATATATTGGTGAGAGTAAGAAGAGGCTAATATTTCTGAGTAACGAAAAACACAATAGTTTTGATAACCATATTGAGGTTTAATATCTCTGGGACTTTACCACATACAGTGTATTTTTATTGCTATTTTTGCTAAGGTCAAATACATCACTGTGTATTTACCATGCAAAGCAGAAAACATTGCTTGCATGGGTAAAACTTAAGAGAAGCTAAAATATTTGCAAATAAGAAAAGATTGTTTATTTTATTCTAAGTAAATATAAAGGGTTATCTATCCCAATATCAGCAGCATATTTCTTGAACTTCTTACTGTAGAATAAAGAAAGAAATATAGGAAAATTATACAGAAGAGGGAAAAACAAAGCCAGACCAAATCATATTTTCTTTTCTTCATGCTGCTAGCTAAATTCATGGTTAAATCCTACTTGAACTTCTTGGATTGGTTGTTTGAGGTGCAACAAGTTGTTTTCATCCTAGAACAAGGAGATGAATGTGGGTATAAAAATGAAATTTATAAAATTATGGGTGTCTTAAGTGATCTTTGCACCAATGCCTGCTTTATACTGAGGCAAAGTATTTCTTAAAAACCGAAGGAGCGATACCATATGAAAACAAGTTTTATCATTTCAGAGCACAAAGTGCTACTAAGGCCAAAATACTGGTGCAAATACTGTAGAGTTGTAGAGAAGAGTGTTCTCTGTTCAAAGCTGTACATACAAAGTTGTAGTAGTCTGTCAGAAGCGTTAATTAGCCATTCCTTTGAATCTTACTTATGTTTAAGACATTTAAATATTTTGTATGTTTACATTGCTCATTTAGTATTCCAGCTGCATAAATATGATAGTACTGGTTAAAATTGTCACAGATTTTATTTTAGATGCCTCACTGAAAACAAATTGAACTTTTATCTTACCAGTAGAATGTTTGGATACAAATCTTAGTTCTCAAGCGAGAGAAAATTTTAATGAACTAAATCCATGGGGATAACTTGTTTTCTTCTAGATGAGATTTTTCTGTTGTTGTTTTGGCTTCATATTTTGGAGGCATCAAAGGAACTACAGGTTAAATAAAGCTGATGTCTGCTTCTGGTGTGTTAACCTTGACTGGCTGCCAGACAACCACGAGGCTGCTTCCTCATTCCCTGCTCCTCAATAGGAGAGGAGGAGAAAATAAGATGAAGAAAAAGCTAATGGGTAGAGACAAAGACAGAGACATCGCTTACCAATCACTGTCACAGGCAAAACAGACTCAACTTGGGGAAAACTAGTTTATTATTAGTTAGGATGGTGACAAAGACAAATATCTTATGTATAAATTGGAATTTCATACAACTATTGCATATAGATGTACATATGAATGTGGAAATTATGCTTTAAAAGTAGAGCAAATATGTATATTTTCCTTTCATTAGGAGATTCAGGCAACTGATTTATAATTTAGTCTTAATTTTAGATCTGTTGGTGTGAAATACATAATTTCTTACTAAACAATGAGTACAATGACACCAGCCTTTCTAGAATCTCCCTTCCCCCATGAGTGCTTGTGCATACTCTCTGTTGGTGAAAACATAACAAGCAGATTTAATTCAGTCCTCCTGCACACAACGCATGTTAAGCTATAGAAGAGCTACGTACGTCACAGAAGTTTTGCGATGAATAGGCCACCTTTGTTTGTCCCTTCAAATAAAAGCATTTAGATGAACGGTTTTCTGAAAAGTTTCTTACCTCCATGTATTAACATTAGCTCCATATATTGACATCCTTATTTCAAATAAATCCAAATCATACCTTTAAAATTTTGAAATGGGCTTTGAAGTCCACACACAGAATGTTGAAAATTTTGCTAGTTGTTTATTGTAAATGGTTTGCCATTTAAAAGCCTAATATTGGTAGAGACAAGTTAAAGAGGTTTTGAATTAGAGATTTAAGACAGGATGCGTAAGATAGGTTTACAAGCAAAAAGAATGTTAAAATCAGACTACTATGTTCTAAGTTTGTTGGGTTTTTGTTGTTGGGGTTTTTTTTGTTTTTGTTTTTGTTTTTTGTTAAAAAGGGTTACTTTAAAGACACCAAGCCAGAAATGAAGCAAAATACAAAGATCAGCAACCAAATGAAATCCAAACTGCTTGACTCTCCTGGCAACATAAACAATTAAGCTATCCAAAAGTACTGCCAAATTTAACAAGTTCTCAAACATGTAAAAATCCCAACATATTCCAATTTGAATATATTTATACCATCATGGTTTTGTCAGCCTGTTCCCTGTATACTTTCCTAAAGAGAAAACAAATCTTAATCATCAATATTTTGATAGTTACTACAAACAATATTTTGTATTTAAGCCAATTTTACACCCAAGATTCTCTGAAATTTCAAACTGTCTCTGGGCAATGTATTGTTTTATGATATGCCTCATTGAGATGTGTCAGGTCCATTTGTATCTTATGATCAATCATGTTACTGAAATGACATGATAAATATTTTCAGTATAAATACATTTTATATTTTGAGGGTGGAGGATTGAATTTGGTTTGTGCTCTGTAAATGTATTTTAAAGTGAGTTAAAAGATGCCAAAGAAAAAAATTTCAAAATTTCTGATGTAATAAAGAGTTTATGCCGCCCCACTTAGCTGGTGAACTGACATAAAACTTACTGTTTTGCAGGCATTTTCAATTTTATAAAATTGTGAAGTGACAATTTCATTTTAGTATTTAATCCACTGTAGCAAAGTTCTCACAAAGCATATAATTATAGAATAACCCCAAACATAAAATGCAAATTTTCATTTTGAATGGTAATTGAAGGTACTTGACAATTTTGAAAGTCAGACGCTATAATCAGAAAGAAATGCCAGCAAGAAAAGCTATGCTGGGCCTAAATTCTTAATGTGATATAGGGTCAAATTTCCAAACCCCTCTAACAAATTACCCCTTTTGTTAAAGCAAACTTAACTAGTTAGAATAAATAACTTGGGATAAGGGGAGGTAGCAGGTAGGAAAGCGGGATGACATAAAATTATAAAGAGTAGATCACTGAGACATCTTCAGTTCCAGGAAATCTGGGTAGAGTAAGGAGTCTCACTTCTGATGTGTTGCTCTTTTTCGTTTTGTTTATGTCCTGACTTTTAATCTTATTCATTCAATGTAGAATTATCTTTGAAAATTTCTTCAGGTTGAAATAGAAACTTTGACAGAACTTCAAAGATGAACAATGCTTAAAGTGAGCAAATTGGCATGAATATATGTTCATGTATCTGTTGTTCAGAACTTTATACATAATTAGCAGCAATGTTTGAGCATTACGGTTTATCTCTAAACAGTGGGGAAAAAATCAAGGAACTTGATTGAATAGCAACATGCAGTTATAAAGTCTCTTTTAATAACTAAGCAAGCATCATTTATTTGACAAACTGTCTACTAAAAAGTAATTTCCCCCCCTCCCCTCAAATATCTATCTTCAGTGGTGTTTCAAGGATTTGTGAAAAATAAGACAGAAAGCTCGTTAGGTGGTGAGAGGCGATGCAAGAGTAGTGGAGTAGCTGAGCCCTTTCTGTGTTTATGGGTATGCAACTTGCTTTGAAACCAAGGAAAGGAAAGAAGACAGTGCTAATGTCACTAAGGCTTTCTTTTCCCTCCGTCATGTCCTCTGTCAGGTGTGTCTATGAAGTCTTTAAAATCAAAGAAAAGTAGCAACTCTCAGTAGCATCTATGCCCTTTGCTTCCCCACTGTTTAACCAGACAGTGAGTTTCTTGAACAGTGAAGTGTCTTAAATAGTTTTTATTTACATTGTTGATATAGCTGAAGAACTGACACAAAACGTAATTTAAGGCTGGAACAACTTAGGTTTGCACATATTTTAGCAATAGTATATTAAATGGAGTAGTAGTACTGGTGGTATGATGTGGTACAGAATGACTGCAGTAATGTGTGCAGTTGTACGTTGGCTTTTTTCCAGCAGTTTGTTCTAATGAATGAGCTTTCTCTTGTTCTTGGAAGCTGTGTCACTAAAGCAGTATGTTCAAAGCTTGGTTTGGATGATTTTTCTTCCTTTGCATTCCTCAATAAATACTGCTAAAAAGGCTTAAGAGCAAAGAAGGGTTGCAGGAAATTATCCAGGCCACCTCCTTTGCTTTTCTTTCCTCTTGTTGGAGGGTGAGAGAATACAAAGCGTTATTATGTTATCTCTCTGTTCATTATGAACATATGAATAGAGCAATTTCCTTATTCACACGTCTTTACAAATTGGTAGCTTGACTTCCTGTCATTTAAAACTACAAATGTGTTTAACAAAGAAAATAATAGAATCATAACAATTATTACAGGCATTAGGGTAATAGGAAAAACTCATTGACTTAATTAAAAGCTCATTTTTTTTCAAGTAAAGGTCTAGGTTGCATCAACTGGAAAGTACAAGGAGAGAAAGTACCCAGCAACTTCACAACATCAATTATAATTTTAGAGAGATAAGAAAGCTGTTATTATTTTTAGTTTAGTCTTACATTTATGATATTTTTGCTTTAGTTTATTTTCCTTACTAAAAAAGCAAAACCCAAACAAACCAAAAACAAACCAAAAAACCCCCACAAAAAAACACCCCTAAGGAAAGGATGGCTATTCAAAGCACTAAGCCCTCTCAATGTAAATCCTGCAAAACAGTGAAGCAGACACCTGATGTTAAGCACCTAGATAGACCCATCAAAGTCAGTAGAATTAAGTGCTCAAAAATAAAGCATCTGTTTAAGTGTTTGGCTGATTTGGGCTATGATTAAAGATTTAGCTCAGCAAGCATAGGTATAAACTTAAAAGTTATATGTATTATATTAGTCTTCTAGGAGCCATAAAATTAATGAAAATTTGCCTTAGACTGAAATTTTATTAGGTTGTAGTCAAATGATGACAGATCCCAGTGGCACAGTTGCTTGAGGTCATTTTCCAACACTTCTTCGCCAGGGGCAATTCAGCCTAGAAAGGATTATACAGATTTTATAGCGACAGCATGTCTTATAGGACATATTTGCTGAGCAGTACCATTCTACCCATAAAAGATAATACCAGGGGGATCAAGACCTCTTTGAGATGACTTTGTTTATTTACTTTCCTGTAGAGGAAGTGTCATTAAGAGTTCATGTTCAATAAGAGTGTGCAAGTTGTTTTGGATTATGAACACAGATTGCACAGGAATCTGTTTGGGGTGTTTTTGGGTTTTTTTGTTGTTTTTTTTTCTTTCCCTTCCCTCACAGGTTCAATATTCTAGAAGTTTGTTTGTTCTTGCTGTAGATGTTGTTATAAGAATTATAGAATTCTGAATTAGATAGTAGCTTTTCTTCTAAATTAGGGACGGGGCAGGCCAGTTGGTATAACAAGCGTGTAACTAACTGTTCAACTCGTGTGTTACTTTTCTAGACATATGGGTTATATGCGAGTGTTTCTGCTTCCTCTTAAAATAAACTGTAACAGGTTACATTACCTTCAGTAGTGGCTCGTGTTACACATTCTATTTTACATTACAATGGACTATGATCATTCACAGTGTTAATATTATCTCAGGGGACATGTGTTAGCTAATGAGTCAGGGAAATAACTCTTTGAAAGGTTTCAGCTTTTTCTGGCCAAGTATATGTTTTGAGGCAACAAAATAACTTTTGCAATGAAGGGGATGGAATTAGTAGGAATGCTTAAAACACCTCTTTCAAGCACAGAGTTCCTTTCTGTAATTATTGCATGTTCAGGCCATGACTCGTTCTTGGAGCCTCGTAGGTCCTGGGGAGCATTTCACTGCAGTAATTAGTGAGTAACCAAAAAGGATAAGGAAAGTCACAGACAGCTCAGTCTGAGGCTTCAGCTTTTGTATCATGAGAAATATTTCTTTTGACGATAGTTAGGAAGTAGTAGTCAAAGACTCTTCACTAGGCTGAAAGTATTTCCACCCTTCTGCAGAGTACAAAACATAATCTGGTTCACTGCAGGAAAAAAAAGAGGTGTATGTGGTGATACAGTGCAGGACATGTCAGGTCTCTGTGGCAGAAGACTACTGATTGTTTGTTAGGCGAGAATGAAACCCTCCTACACCCCTAAAATCCAGTTAAAATAAATATTTTTGTACATGTTCTGAATAAATGAGAATGAAACTTTACCAGCATTCAGACTATTGAATTACAATACTAGATACCTAAGGTATCACGGAAAGTTGTATTTAAACCATCGAAACCAGAATAATTCAACATTTAAAGTCTTTCATGTGATTTTTTTCTTTGTTTTTTTTTCCTCCATTGCCTGTTTATGCAAAGTTGTTTAGATGATCTATGAAGTGCCACACCCACACGTGTTGACTTTGATACGCAACTAACTTTTATCCCTGGTAGTTATACAGTCATAAGATGGTATAGTGACTGTAAAAAGTGAGATGGCTGAATTCAGGGCAAAAATGCATTTATAACTTGGCTAAAAATATATTAAACACTGTGAATGAACTATGATTTAACTATTACTCAGTAGAACACTGGTCAATATTTTATGAATTTTCAGAGGGAAAATAAAAGAAATAAAATAAAAACTCTCAGAAACAACAACAAAAAAAGAACATAATATACCCCTCAGGCTGCCAAAGTTCCCTGACTTTTTTCCAGACAAGTTCTTCAGCATTCACACTGAAAACAAAGTTTTTCTTTGAATTTCTTTGATCAAAGTTCTTTGAATTTATCAATTATGATCTGTTACAGTATTATAATTTTCTATGAATGCAGTTCATGAATATTTCACATTTTTGAACCCTTTTGCAGCATCTACCCCCCACAGTCATATGGAAATAATGGTGAAAAATATCCAGATAGGTTATTCTGATGAACTGTGAGATATTTATGGTAATGGAGAATGCACTTTCTTTTCTGTCTATCTGGATTTCTTTCAAGTACCTTAAGAATTACTTACAGCAACAGGTACTGATTTTTAAGGAAACGTGTATGAACATCCTACAGTAATGCACAGCTTTCTAGCACCATTATTAGTATTCAACAAACTGCCTTTTCACAAATCAACTGAACCAAATGTCCACAAGTATGAAAATTTTATCATAAAACCTCAGCAAAGCACAGAGAGAAAAAGTTTATTTTACTACACTTGGCTCTTTCTTCCAGAGAGGCTTTTTCCTTTTCTTTTATGTCCAGGAAATTTCCCTTCTAGTGCTTTCTCCAGTTCTCAGTTCATCTGGATAATTTTGCAGGTCTGATTTTGGTGAATTTTTTTGTGAGTTATTTCTAGGAGAGTGCTCAGATATTACCGTGATATAAGATTCTGATCTTGTTTAGATTGAGATATTGGATATGAGACACATGAATTTATTTCCACATTTTAAACCTGATATTCAAACTATGCACTTGGTAAAGATTTGAATACCTATCTGTTTTGATTTTGCAAATGTGTATATTTGAAGGTCTACTAGCAATATCAGGCAAAACGGACTGAATAGAATGAGTAGGAATAAGTCAAAGCTCACAACTACAGTCTGTGGATGTGTCATTTCCCTTTACTAATTCACCTTTCACTTAAATGGCTTATGATGTGGCAGCCCAAAAGTGGGGAGAATGTTGTTACCTTTTGAAAAGCAATAGGACATATTACTAGTGTGGTAATTGAAAAGGGTTTCCCATGGTTTATTTTTTTGTACAGATTAAATAACTCTTTGGTAAAATGTCTTCTGGAATATGGTGTTTTATATAATGAATGCCTGCTTTTTACTTACTAGTAATTTCCACCCTTCTGTATTAACCTGTATACCCCTGTATTAACAGCATTACTTAAAATTTTGTTATCTAAGACTGCTAGCACAGTTGCAGGTATTCTGTGAACACCTGGAATATTCATTATTCAATCTCTTAACATACATAGTTCATAGGAACTTACATAAACCGACGTTATAATCAGTGTCCATAATCTGTGATAACTAAGAGAACATTGCTATTTTCTTTGGAAAAAAATGCAATTACCAAACTTGCAATTATGGAGCAATCCACATCAAGCTACAGTATTCAGAGGCTCTTGCTGTTGGTCTTCTGTTGACTTTTTTATTTTATGCTTTTCATTTTTCCTCCCCTGAGATGTAAATACCTACAGTCTAGAAATCACTCTCATTAGGCAAATAGTTGCTAACCCATAGTATGAACACAAAACTTCTGTCCCCATTGAGCTAGTTTTTATTTATATCTATTCCTAAATTGATTACCACTCCTGGAAATGTCTTCTGCAACAGCCAATTCTGCCAAAAATCATAAGCAAATTAGCTCAGTATCCGCATTTGGAAAAACTGCAGTTTAATGATTTTGGTATCTGAAACAAATAGCCATGAAAAAATTGCTTTGCAATAAGGAGTGAATGAAAAGAAATAATAGGGACAGAAAAATGAGTATGTATTTAGGGTCACCTTTGTTCTCTCTAGATTTTGAAATGCGGACTAGCCATTAATATTCCATAATGTATTTCCTATGGCTTTACTCCTAATGTCTTTCTATAGCTAAAGCTTTTACAAGTGAAATTCATTGGCTCTTCAGTATACAGAAGTTAAAGGCTGGACACTATGTGAAGAATCATTTTCAAACCTCTGTTTGACATAAAATGCAGGAATGAAGTTAGTACTTCTGACAAAGCCCTCACTTCTCCTCTGCTCTTTATTCTGACAGACTATGAGTAGTACATACAGCTCTGGTACCTGTTGTAATGACAGCTGCCTGTCTGCTGCTTTTTGGGGTGGGGGTAGGGGAGCAGGTCAGATATTAAATTTGGTCAAAAAATACGTGAGATGGCAGCTACTGGACAAGTTCTTTAAAAAAAGATCCACTGGAGGGTACTAAACAGACAAATCCATCCAATCCAAGGAAGGGTCATATATGTTTCGTGTGTTCTTCGTCTTTCCTAAATGTCCATCTATGTCTGCCTGTTAGAGATGGAATGACACAAAGCCTTGGTCTGGTCCAGGAAGGCTATTCCTGTGTTCTTACGCTGGATTCCACAGATTATAATTTCATAGCTGTTACATTAGGAGAAAAACATTTGAGGGCCTAAAATGTTCTTTCTATGTCAAGATAAGATTTCTGGGCAGAGGGTATTTTTTCTTTTCTTTGGGTAATCTTTCCTTATAAACAATTTTATTTGGAAAAGAGAACAAAGGCTTTCAGGTAAAAAATAGAACAAGCTTTCAGGAGAAATCTTCCTTCAGATCTTAAATAAAAGAAGGAACTTCAAAGATGGATATAAGTTGAATTTAGCTGTATTAGTTTATAAATGATTTAGTTTTACAAACTTTAGTAGGTCATTTAAAGAACAATATCTACCTCTGGTGTTTGTAAAAGAATCTTAAAAATCATTTAGTATTTTTGTGATTACAGACTAGTTAGGATTTCTTCAATTTTTATTCTACAGATCTAGTTTGCTTAAAAGCTTCATGAAAAAGATAAGAATTGCGAAAACTAAACAAAACTATTTAAAATGGCTGACTTTTTTTGTTCCAAGAACAAAAGATTGCAAGAATAACAAAAAAAGGTTGTTAATGTCTATCACTAGAATGCCAAAGTCTTGAAGACCATGCATGACAGATGGATACTACTTCAGCTAAAACTGCGAGAATAACTGTGATCCCTGAGATAAATCTGATTGTACGTTGGCATAACAAACTTAATATTAGTACTGCCCTATCAATATAATTGAAGGAGGAATAACAGTGGCTTTTGAATGCCTTTAAAAATGCTTTATAAGCATCTGTGTGAAAAGAAATTTTGTTCATTTTTCTAAGCAGTTGCAGGTAAGATCAAAACATTTTTTTTCTCTTCTGATGGCCTACCTTCTTCCAACTTTTCTACAAAGTTAAATCTGATTGTCACTGATTTTAATATAATATGGGTTAAACATCCTAATTAATATTAACCCTTATGTTTATGTAGACTTCCAAAAAAGTTTTAAATAATCCATTGTAAAGGATTACATTTAAATGTTTTATTGTAAATGTAATAAAATCTTTGTCGGACGCTTCATACTCCATTGGAAAAAAAAAATATAAACAGAGGAGAAAAAGCCCTTATTAAATCTAGGTAACAGTGTCCCTTGGATATTTATATATTTTTAATATAAAATAATTACGTAGGAAATTCTTAATAAAAATTCTGAAAATTCTTTTTCAAAGCAAAAGAATACTACTATTCTGCTGATTTCATTCCTTTTAAGGAACTATGGCACCTCTAGAAGGTGTTTCAGAGCATAAGCTCATGTTAAAAGCTCTGTGTATATAAGCTCCATGTAATCGTTATTACACTGACATCTTTGTTACGGTAGAAATGAAGCCCAAAAGCTATGGATTTTAAAATTCACGTGAATAATTTGTCTGACTATAAGGAGCCTAGCTATTGTGTGATTATTAGTAAATCACATGGAAATGTCTCTTATTAGTTCTCTGTATCTGGTGGGGAGTTCTTCAACAAAACTGACATGTCTATTCTTGTAAACTGAACAGCATTCATGTTCAGAGTTTGAAATAAATTTTAAGCATAATTCTTTGGATTTTGGTTTCAGAATTCACAACAATAAGTCTCATTCTCTTTTGTACCTGTTGTGAATGCAAAGTGTCATCATGGAGAACATAGCTCCAAATTGCCTAAATAAGCAGCAGAACCCTCCTGAATCCCAGTTCAGCATTTTAGCTACTTAGACCCTATGTATGCCATCAGACCGGCAAGCATGAAATGTTGCACTATTTCTTAGCACTATCCTGACGCAGAGTGTCTTTGAGATGTTGGTGTGACTTTATGGCAAGTTGCCCAGCTGTTGTCTCTCCAGATCGCTTTTACCTTAATAAAGATTTCTGCCTACTGCAGTTTAGGTTCTAATAATATGTGTGTGTGTATTCATCTTTGCCAAAACCACTTTTCTAAGCAGTTGTAGAATTCCTGTATCACTGTGGCAGACTGTAGAAAACCCAAATAACTCAACTGGCTGATATGATTTCTTCTCCAAGGGAGATTTAATGAACTGGCCTATTCTGCATCCAAGTCTTTATGGAAGTAAATCAGCATTATTACATTTTTACTGAATTCTAGACATATATGCGTAAAACTCAATAGATTAAAATTATATCCTTTTGGTTATCGTTGCATTTCCTATGTATATATAAGTTGAATGAGAGTGAGAAGGGGGGCAAATATAAAATAAATAATTATACAAAATAGTCGCAATCCTTTTGTCTCAGCTAAATGCCCAACATTGTTGGTGCCAGGCACTCTATTGCAGCTAACTTTAAACTACATTTAATGCCTTAGGAAATAAAATGTGTTTAAATATTATGGTGGTAAAATCAATCTAGATTATTATGAGAAATAAACCAGTTATAGTTTTGGCAGTAATTTTGTTTTAGGATTTCAGTAAAAATAAATGGGAATACAGAAATAATAAATGAGGAAGCAGTGGTTTAATCACTTTGTAAGTTGCTAGAATGATCTTTGAATAAGGGTAGTTTCACTAATTCAGCTGCGTCAGCTATTGTAGGGAAATTGAAGTGTTGCTGATCAAGCAGTTCTAACAGTTCTCCTGCTCTCCCCCCCACGCCGAATATGAAATCTTCCAAACGTCTTTACGTTACTTGCATAACCTTTTGAACAACTGGCACTTTTTCTGTCATGTTTCAACACTAAATGCTAGTGGACAGTCTGAAACTATTTCACGATCACAGAGCGCAGCAGTGGTATTGCTGCTGGTCCTGAGGACCATGAGAGGTGAGATAGCGTGAGGAAGGATGAGGGATCAGGGGCTGTCACAGGGAAAGGCTTATGGATAGTGTGTCTGGAGTGACAGGAGTTCAAGTAGTGAAAATTCATCCTCAGAAAATCTGAACTTTGTTTTTTACAAGTCTGGTTCTGGAGCTTTGGGGGAGCAAAAACATGTATACTGTAATTTTGCAAAGCTACATGAGCAATACTATGCCATCTGGGAAATAAAAAAGACCCACAAAACAGCAAGTGCGCCTGCAGCAAGTGGTCACCCTGATCAAAGGCACAGGTGCAAAAAGCAAGAAGGGAAATGGGAAAAATCATAGGCTTTCTGGTTTGAAAACAGCCCTGGTGGCAAAGATTTCTACTCACAGTCCCATGTGCCTTTCATATTCCCTAAGACATGAAAGTGTGGCTTTATAGTGATTGGTATTGACAAGAGGGATTTATTTAAACTGAAGAGTCCTGAAACACGGCTGGGTACTCTGCTGTTGGAGGTCCCCATGCACTGGGGTGGAGGAGGTGAGGCGGAGGAGCGGGTGCTGAGAAGCAGCGGAGCGCTGGCTGCAGCCCTCTGCCTGTAAGGGGATGACACTGAGGTTGCTCATCCCTAGGCCACATTCGGTTCAAGGTCATTACTGTATATAGTGCTGAACTTTACCGAGGTCGATGTTAGGTGGATATTTCCCTGTGTAGTTTGCTGCTACTCACAGGAAACTCTTTATTAGCTGGATGAAATACTCTAAATTATGCAGTGCTGCTCAGCCCTGCCTGAACCTTTCCTGGGTAATGTTACAACTCATTGCTGTGAACTAGATCTGCCTTTGTCAGGAAAAAAGTTCTATGAAGCATACATTTAAAAAAACCCCAAAACATTCCCCCAGGAAAACCCAAACAAAACCCCAAACCTAACTCCCCTCCCTCCAAAAAACCCCAGAAAAAAACAAAGCCATGTGTTTGAACCATAGTGTCTAGAGGAATGCTGATATAACTGCAAATGTCAGTATCAGTCATTTTACATGTTTTGCAGTGTTCCATTTTCATCTTTATGTGTATATGGCATTTTCCAACCTTATATTTTTAGATTTTTTTTTTCTTCAGGTATAAAATATCTGACATTCACTTCTTGAGAACCAGACAATTCTTTCAATTTTCTAAGTCATTTCCTTACTCTTTCCAGTATCTCTCTGTTTAAGCCAACTGATTTGAACACACTCTCTTCTTATTTAATCCTGTCATTTTTCCTGTGAGTATTGCAATGGTTTTTTTTGTTTGTTTGTGTGGTTTTTTACATAGCTGCATTTTTCCAACACAGCTGTCACACTGCCTTGTTTTGATAGATACCCTGACACTCCTAAATGTCCACCCTCTTCCCTAGGCTGACATTTCTGTGGAGTTGAATACAAATTCATGTATACTATCAGCATCAATGCTAAGCAAATATGTATCCAAAATTGAGTTCTCTACTGGCAGATGGTGGCAAGCAGTAGTGCTGATAGGCCTGGCACCTCCTTCTCATCATTGTGGCTGGTAGCATGATGAATGATTAGGGAGAATAGTGTAACGTAAATATCTTTGTGTTAAGCAGTTACCAGTATTGGTATTGTATTATTTTGGGTAGGAAAGTAGAGGGGTTTACCTCATTTCTTATTTATTTGTTTATGGTCCTTTTGTTTCCTACCTTTATGATCACAAGCTCAGAATTTGTTTCTCTGTGGATTTGAAAAGCAATTTCCTTTGTACAACAGCTACGTGTTTCACATGGATGAAAATTTAGCACTTACTTTTGAAAACCAATGATTAACATATGAGGACACCAAGATATATGTTCAGCAGGAAAGGAGATGATTATTTCCATTGTCACCCACATGAAAGGACAAACTTTTTAAACACAACAAAAAAGTATAGAACCCTCTGCTGTTGTTTAGGCAATGAATTCAACTGCACGTATCCATTATCTCTCTTTTTTGTTGTTAGAGATTTTTGTGGTTGATGAATAGTAGGGGAAGCGGCTTCCTGTACCAAAATCTTTTCTCCATGCAAGTGCATGGGTAAGACTACCTTTTCTTATTTTAATATATTGTATTTCTAGGACTTTAAAACTGATCTTTAAAAAAAAAAAAATTATTGTAGCGAAGCCCTGTATTTTCAATGCATAAAATTATTTCTTCATGTATTTCATTATTATGCAGAATATCAACTGCCTCAGAGTCCCTAAGAAGTAAAACTTTGCATTATAGAGCTTTCTGAGATGGCAAAGTTCACTGCCATTGTTAATGTTTTTAATAAATATGACAAAACAACTTCTCTGAGAAGTGTGTTTTCCGTGAATCAGCAGCGAGAACTTCAGACTCACAGGGAAAGGCTCAGGACAACTTGCAGTTCTTCTGGGCAGTAGAGCAATCTGAAACCACAATGTTCTGGGGAAGATCCCTTCCTCTGCCTCCAAATGAAATTGTTTTTTGTCCCATCTCTCCAAAGTAGTAATCTGAAGATATTCTATGAGAACTTTAAAACTACTTTTTCTCATTTATGCTTCACTCTTGTCATGGAAAATAAGGGTCTGGATTGCAAGATCTGGATTCTTTAGATTATATGATTTGACTTAGTTTTTAAGGAATTAATTTTCTTTTATTGTAAGGTTGGTATATTTTCTCATTAACCTATTGCTTTCTCTGTAACTCCAATATTATTAGAATAAGAATTATGCACATTAATAGTAATTATTTACTATGATATGAGATAATATGGGACATGGATAAGCCATAGTTTGGGACTTTTTTCCCTCTGGACTTTTCATAATAACTTTTTATAAAAGTTTGACAACTGAGCTAACGGAGTGCTGAGCTGTAGGGAGTCATTCACCTAGGTGCTTAGTGTCCAGGGAAATGCATGTTTTGTACCGGTTTTCAGAGCAGAGGAGTCAAGATGTCTTAAGATGCTCAGTATTTTAGTTTTCAAGGTTGGTAGTGTGCTAACAATAGCTTATTAAAATTCACACTATATATTTTACAGAAGTATTTTAATTATAGAGAAAGGTGTTCTATCATGAATTTCAAGTCACTTTTAATATGTTTTTGTAACATCTTGTGCACCCTTATTTTAAAGACAACCATTAAACCAAAATAATAACTTGTGTTTCTTAATAGGTGCTGCTAACACATGTGTTTCAGAACATTCAGATTACTTTTATTTTTGGAGAAAAATAATTGTACATTTGTGTCTACATCTTGTGGAACGATGAAGCAGCAAGACCCACAGTAGATATTACTGATTCGCTGAAGGAATCAAATACCGAAAAAGAGGTTTGCACCTATCTTACCCATATGAATAGAATCAAAAGGCTAGAAATCAGAAGTTCATGGTGACAGAAAACAGGCTTATTCCCACTGATAAATGCCTTAGTACTAATGCCAGAGATGCCTGTTATAGGTCCTGCGCACTGATGGCAGACAGTGGCTGGGTACGAGTTTGCAGCACTTTGTCTTCTGAGCCATAAGAACTGTGCTAAGAACTGTTGGATGACCTGCTAGCCATCATTTTTGTTTTGCAGTGGCTCAGCATTCTTGTTAGTGATGATACGAAAGGAATTATTGTCTCTGATATAGCCTTTGATTTTGCAGTGATTCTCCTGGACAAGTAAAAACTTTATGCTATGAGAAGGAATATGAACCAATTCCCCCTCCCTGTAATATTTTCATGTGTTTTGTCTTAGTAAATCCTTAACTCTTTATGTGTCTCATGTAGATCAGATAAACATCCAAAGTGTACGGCAATAACCACATTAGATAACTACAAAGGAAAACACATCAGTGATTTCATAGAGCTCTGTTTCTTAACTGGTTCGTGATTTTTAGTCAATGGAATAGCATAAAAGAATTTTCCTGGGTTTCTTTTTTAGATCTTGTTCTATAAATAATACCTTAATGGCTACAGATGACACACAGTACCACATTGAAAGGCCCTTTAGACTCATGTAAAATACATGGCCTAGGAGAAAAGCAATCTATGTGTTCTATGAAAAAAATGATAGGAGGCTTAATGTAAATTTCTGCTCTCAGAAGGACAAAGAAACCCAAAAATGTGTTTTCTTTACGAAAGCTAAATTTTGTGGGCCAATTTTGATTTTGTGACAAGTCAAAATTGTTCTATCTATGAAACATATTGAAGGTAGCTGAGACAATAAAATGGCAGGTTAATGCTTGAGGGAAAATGTCATCCATATAAAACAAAGCGTGCAAATGGGAACTATCGTATCTGAGGCTTTAGTAAATCACATTCATGAAAGGTCATATTGTAGAAATTCTGAATACAGATCTATATCTCATCAGATTCTCAGCATAAAATCAAGAATGAATATTAAATAAAAGGTGACACTTTCCTGATATAACTCATTTAGGGATTGTTCACTGAAAAATACACAACATGAGCAATTTAGAGGTGCAAAATTTTTGACCACTTGGGCAAGGGTCCAGGCTGTAGTTTCAAAAGGCAAAGGATGAAGAAACCAGTGATATTTAAGACTAGTTAGCTTGTTAGTTGTAAATTCTGTAAACATGAATTCTTCTGTCTGTCTTTAAGATTTGGTGACAGACTGTATATTCTGGAAGCACAGTCTCAAAAATATTAAATGTTTGGATCCAATTAAGAGAAATTCACTGTACCTTGGAATAAGGTGGAGATGTGGGTCAACTTCTGAGCTACTTTGTGAGGCAGTCTAGTGAAAGGGGTGCATGGGCTGGAAACTGTAAGAAAGAGATTGCAACGGAACATCTAAATTAAGAAAAATGACCATTGATGGGTCATCTCAATAATGTACAGAAGAGAGGCACTTGTGTTAGTTTTTGGACACTCCTTTAAAGCCCCGAGAGAGAAGCCTGAAAATCCAGGGCCCTCAGAATTTGTCACTTACTGAAGAAACTTCAAAATTTGAGATTGTACTTTTCTTTATTTAAAATATTTCTTTCTACAGGAAAGTTTGTTTAGTTATTATTATGTTACTCACTGTCTTCAATTTTTAATCTACAGGACAGGAAAATTAAAGGGAGAAGGGAAAATAAAGTTATAGTGAAAAAATAAAATCATTAACCAAAAGCTGAAACAATGTAATTAATTCTTTACTTACTCAAATAGAAGTCATTTTTCCATTTCTTGTGCTTATGAAACACTGTATGGTGTTCATTGGTGTTTTCGACTGCAATGTTTAAAAAAAAGATAGGAGGGAAAAAAAAAAAAAAGAATGACTTTGCAAAAGATATTAATGGCTTTAGGACTGGGAAAAGAGCGTGTATGGGTGAAGGGAACATCTCCTGAGTGGATACGTTATGTTTCACAGAGCACAAAAACGTTGGGTCCTTCAGGTCAAATCTGTCAGTTCCCATCTCCGTGAAAAGAATGCCATAAGTTGCTATAATATACCAGGTAATATTATTGAGGGAATGATTGTGAACTTGTGACACCATCTTAGGTACACTTGTCTCCTGCATGTGATTTGCTCCTGCAGAGCTTTGTTTTAGGTCAAAGGTTTTATCTACTTTTTTTTTTCTTCCCCTTTTCCAGTTGTAATCAGTTTAGTTAAAGTCTCTGTGGCTTGTGGGACTTTGGATATTCTATAGCTATGGAATTTCAATTTAAAATCTGCTGTGAATAAAACAAATAATGTTTTCCTTAATCCAAAAATATTTATTTAACAAGTCAGTATCTCAAGAATAATAGGCTGACTGTTACAGGGAGGATAACTGCCTGATACTGGTTTCAAGTTTTTAAAGTAAACCACAATGAAAATACAGCAGAGTAGGAATTCTGTAATGCCAAGCTAAATAAACTAAAACGTAATGTGTTGAAGTGAATCTATTCAGTGACAATTCTGACAACTGCATTAAAATTCATTGTTAGTGACTATTGCTTCTCCCAACCCTGGATCTGTTTATTGCTCAAACAACCTCAAGGCACTGCAAAGCATCTGAGGGAATGGAGGAGATTGGTTTTGTTTAGTGGGGGTTTTGAGGACCTTTTCAAGCTCAAAATGATGGTATAGTTCATTAACTGTTTCTGTTACCGTTAATCTGTTCACATTCTTTCCATACTTTCTACGTCGTTCATCTGTGTCTTGAGATAAATGCTGAATGGGACAGTGTGAACAATAAGAGAGATTTTGGGAAGGTGGGTTTATATGATACTGACTGGACAAGCAAGAAGCAGAAAAGGGATCTGGGTTAATACCTACGCAATACCTATGACCACAAGCTTGATGCTCACAATATACTGTCAAAGTTTGTGGTAGCTGAGCGAAGGTACAGTTAGCAATCCTTAACCTGTACTATAGATTAGTATACTAGCCTACTATAAGTGTTTGTGTATATATACATAACTTTCTACATATACTTGCCTAGTAATCAGTGTATAGGCTAACAGGGTTGGATGATAGTTGGCTATTGCTAAAATATCTAGCAGAATCACGACAGCTTTAACATACTGCTATGTAGAGGGGAAAGTGTTTTGTGCTGAGATTCAGCAGTAAAATACTATTCCAGTACAGTACTTTAGACATTTCTCATCTGTGAGAGGAGCTGATTGGATTGAAACACATCAGAAATTTATGTAGAGACCTTAAACTCATCATGGTGTAGATTTCATCAACATATGAAAACAGCCTGTGCATCAATGTGTTAGATATATTCTCCTTTTGGTTTATCTGTAGCCATTTCAGTAAGGATCCAGTGCAGACTTAGTTTACTAATTCCTCTAGAAATGTTAGCTACTTAGACCTCAGAATTACCTTTTGCACATGTATGTTCCGTGTAATTGTCCTATCCGTATTGCATCAGAAGGCATAATTTGTGAGGCTGAATCATAGAAAAATGCAAAATTTGCTTTTTTTGTACCACCTGAAGCTGTCTGGAATTGCACAAAAGTTATTTAAAATGAAATTGTTATATTTTAACTTAGAGAGCTAGAGCTGCGATTTCCCTAGACAACCATAAACTACATAGATTTTCATTACTTTTTTTTTAACCTTCCTTTGGGCCTTTTGTACTACTCCACTTTCAGTTTGTTGATGCTCAGGTTCTTTTAAAAGGGTATATCTGAATAAATACAAGTTAATAAAGGACAGAGGGCGCAATGGGACTTCCTGGGTCATAGAGCTCAGTTGCCTGCAATTGGAGGCAACCAGATCATAGAAATACATTCATAATTTGGTCTTGTTTTCAAGTTTTTTGCTGTTGTTTTTTACCACTGTTACTTGTGTTATGAAGCTGTTAACATTCTTAAAATCCTTACTGCTTGGAGCTGTTTACCAATTTCCATTAACAAACAGCCAGTTTTTGTATGAGTCTTTCTTTTTTCATTTAGTTGAAGTTAAGCTAAAAGAAAAGTCAACGTATTCAGTTTCCAGCCTTTATTTAGGAAAGATGCACTTCCTTAAAAATTTCATCTAATAAAATATATGCAATTATCTGCTGTTATTAAAAAATCACTTTATTTTGGTTATTAATGGCCATAATCATAAGGTCTGACCAGTCTTTTGTCAAAAGGGGATTAGTATCTTTCTGTCTCACTGCAATAGTTCTTAGGATTGTGTTTGTGAGATTCAGTAAATTCCCCAGGATGTAGTAGAAAAGTTACCACTGGAAAACAGGGATAGTTTGTAACAGTGAAATTAGCTGAAGCTCGTCTTGCTTTACATAACATGCATTAATAATAAGCATGATAGAAAGGGCCCCAAGGCAAAAAGGTAAAAATGAAGCCACCAAATTTCCATATAAAATTGTGTTTGTTTGAAAGTCGTATCTTGGGAAGGGATTCCATTTGGCCCCAGCAATCCCCCCATATAAATTTCTACAAGAGTGGGGAAAGAGGTGTTTGTTTTGTCCTCTTATAACTTTGCAATTGTAGTCAAATCCCAGCACAGCAGTGAGTTTTGGTTCTACCAATGCATTTTAGAGCATTCCCTCTTCTCCCCAGGGGTCGCACATTGAATTTTCTGTAAATTAGTAATTTTAAGCAATATACAGTTTACTCGTATATCTCACTGAAATGAGTTAAATTTCTTTGGTTTAACCAGGAACTCTCTTTTTCTTTCTAGCTTTTACCTTTTAGATACCAATTTTGTATTTTGCAAGTGATTTATACGCTATACAGTAATTCATTCAAGGTTAAATGCACATTTGGGTGCAACATGAGTGAAGTGATTTAAAGTTATCCTTTTAGTCCGTAGAAGATAACAAACTCTTTCTTAAATAATAGTAGAATAGGAATATATTGTGAAACCAGGTGAGTATCATGTCTGGTTAGAAAGTTTAGCAGAGTGTTTTTCTTAACTGGTATGTAGTCCTAATAATTGCAATGAAGAAAAGAGGAATATTTCTGTGAAATATACTTTCAAGATTGTAAACCTTCAGGGATTTAATCTTTCATCCTAAGAACTTCATTACTCTAAAGACATTAACTTTGTAAAGAGTTTGCTATATAAAAGACTTACCATTCTGACAAAGAACATTGAAAAACTCACAAGAATTTCTGATGAAAGCATCTTAAAACATTTGATGTAGATAAATAACACACATGCATATTCATGTTTAAAGTTATTGCAAAAGTTTGATAAGACAGCAGTGAAAACAAATAATTGATTCAAGACAAGATTACTTTGGCAAAATAAAAATAAACTTCAAGTTGTAATAAATACAGTAACAGATAAATACTGGGGAACATTGATAGGGTCAATGGCATAAATACAGTTACCGTCTATTTATTTCTTAATCTCCCAAAGCTGGTTTCCTGAGACATTTGACCAATATTAAGTTTATCTATAGCTTTTACCTGCATTTTATCATCATGACTATCAAGGTACTGTCTTTGAACAGAAATACTATGCCTTCTACCAAAGTGAAAGATGCCAACATTTGTTGTCATTATCCTCTTGACTGTCTTGTCATCATGCCCTCTTGAAAGACACCTTTTTTTATCCTCATCTTAATTACAGTCAAGATGCAAATTCTGCATAAACTCTCACAGTGAGAATCTTTTCAAGAAAGAAGCAACATGTTTTTATGTGTTTTTAATCAAACTGGGATGGCAGATACTTTCATCTGCATATTCTGAAATACAAACCACAAACACTTCCTTGTCCTCCATCAGGAGAAATTGAATACTGATTGAGTAGTCTCTAAAGTAATAATTTCTCCTACCTGCAGTTCATATTCTTATGTCCTATATTATTAGTTTGTTTTATGATGTAACCTTAAAAAATGCTGTTAAAAGATCCCTTACCAGCACTGCCAAATTCAGTATGTCCTTAGGGAGCAGTGGATGGAAGTGGAAAGGGTCAATACTACTGTATAAATTCTTCAGTTGGAAAGTTCTAGGATGTACCCTAACCCTTCTGGTCTGTCTCATCTGCCCCTGCTACATGCCAAGTGAATTGGTGCTGTAAATAAAAGCACCTTCTGATGAACAGTACCAATTTAAAGTAGTCATTACTTTAAGTAATAAATAAGTGAAGTAGTTATCAGCTTTAACCTGATGTTTTTAAAGAATGTGATCCTGGATAATTTTTTACAAAAGGAATTTGAAAGGTGAGATGCAGCAGAAGCAGTTAGACCTAGCAGGTAGATTAGTGTTAATACAAGTCTTTGGACTGAATATTGCTGCTTTGAGTATTAGTTCTGTACTTGTAAATACTAATCATAGCTGGTGAAGAAAAAACAAATGCAGTGGCATATGTACTGATCATATATGTTGCTATTACCAGTGATCTTTATATACATGGAATTGAATAAATTACGGTAACACAGTTTGGCATATGGCACCAAAACATTTAGATATGAATAGAAGATCTATGCCTTCTGTAGTTACGCAGTGTGTCATGCACAGTCTTTTAAACTATTGAATGTCTCACTGATCTTGGTCCTTAAAAATAATTTTCTTTGTTCAATATTTGCATTTGATTCGAACCAACCGTTCCTTATAATTTAGCCTTTTACTTCTTGCCTGAAGACCTACCCCTGAGCTAGCATGAAAATCAAACAGCCCTTTATGCTCTTGTATATGAGATATTTAGACTTGAAGGGGGGAGGGAAAAGACAATAAAAGTGCAGGTTTCAAAACTCAATTGCTTCATGTCAAACCATTGACATTGTTCAAATACATGTTTCTTTCTTTTAAAAATTATACCCTATAATAATACATTATTTTAGAATAGATGCAATATTATACAGTGCTATGGCTGTTTGGGCACAATCCAGTTCTGCTGAAGAAATATGTTAACTGGTATTGCAGTAAGATGAGCTTTATCAGAAAAGCTAGTGTTTAGTATCTCAGAGGAACATCTATGATTTACCACACTCTCAGTTTCACCAAAATCAGAATTGTTCGGCTGTAACAACAGGTGTAATAGACGTACACATGCACATGTTCCTTGTAGTAGCTGAAAGCCACAAAACTCTGTATTCTTATTTTTCCTTTACATAAATTTATAGATATATTGGTACATGTAGAAACTTATTTAATAAAACTTACTTTGATGCCTTTGTCTAGGTTAATATGCCTATAAGATAGACAGATAATCTAGGATATTTGAATACTCTGGAAACTTGATTTGTTAGAGGACCAATGAAATTAAGTGTTACTGGGTTTCTATTATTATGCAAAACCTGAGCAACCAAGATTTTTCAAGAATCACTTACCTTTACGTTTATTATATTTATATACTAATGCCTGCAAAGCACATGAAATCCCATATATGAGCTGTGAAGCATTTCTTACCTCAGCATAAATATTTTGCTGTTTTTTCCATCCCTCTTGTCTGTCTTTTGTGCTTACAAGCATATAGCAACATTTATTGGGAAGAAGGGATAATCTTTTGATCTTACTATTCGTATAACTTGAAGGAAAACAACTATATCATATTTTCTTCCCTTGTCTGGAAGCCTCAGTGCTCTGGATTGCTACCAAATGTTGGCCTGTCAATGTCATCATCAATTCTAACAGAATTGATCAGCTCAGTTTTCTCACATATAAATTAAAAAAAAAAAAAAAAATCACTGTAAAACTCACTCAGATGCTCCTCATTTTTTTGGATTGTTTTGTGCACGAATGCGCAGCATATGTCAATCTAAATCTGAACTCTAATGATATTTTCAGTATAATTTTAAAAATACTATACTTTGTTCCATGTGCTTGCTAGAACAAACAAACTGCAATTGCAGCAGCCTCTCCTAAATACCAGAAGTGTATCTTTAATTTTCTTTTCTACCTTCACAAAATCAAGGAAATGCCAATGTTTTGAGAAAATAGAGAAGCCAACAATTAAACAACTTCAGCCTTAGCAGATATATTCTTTACCAACACAAACACAGACACAGACCTATAAGGATTGGTATATACTGTCTATATGGCTTCACCATGAGTTTATTTGCATGTGGAGCTCCCATGGAAGCTGAGCTGCTTTCAGGTGTGAATGGGGTAACATGCAAAAACATTAGATTTTTAGCTCAAAGATGTGATGCAATACTAGAGCTATGTGAAAAGTCTTATACCTAGGGGAAAAATGGAAACCATTTGAAGATTGTTTGCTAGCTGCCCAAACCCTTCCTATTCCATATTGCTTAGCAGTTTACTATAGAAGAGACCCATCAACAACATTATAAAGAAATGACAATTTCTGCAGCTTCATAAGAAAATAATCTTTATAATATCACCATAATTTTTGTTAGCCAATACACACATATTTTATTAAGATAAATTATTCTACCTGCACCATGTTTTTTCTTTTAATGTCAAAGTTTTGGATGGCAGGGAATTCCTTACTCTCCAACTTTATAGGCTAAAATTACACATGGATCATTAAGAAGAACCAGTATGTGTGTATGCTTTGCCAAGTTATTCTTCAAGATGATTACTCTCCTGCTAGTGCCCTCTAGATTGATTTTAAATTTTTGGTTCAATACCATGGGCTATACTCAGCCCCGTAGCTGATAAACCACATTTGAGAGCAAAACTTACTTCCCCTTACTGCAATGAAATCAGTAAAATTCTGTCTGAGAGCGGCATGGTAATAGACATTTTCTCTTGGAAAAAAGTTGCTAAATGCATTTTAATAAGTTTTACAGGTCTATGGAATGACATCAAAGGGCAATTCAAAAAGTCTCTCCATCATGAGGAGCTTGTTAAAGTAAATATGCATGTATTTTTTTGTACAATGCTGCTGTCATTTACTTCTAAGTGCTCTTAGACTTAAATTGTTCTTTCACATCTTGCTGCAAAAATTCTGCTCTCTGTTGCTAACCTTTTTTATAATGACAAAGTACAAGATGATTTTGATGAAGATTCCTGTATCAATTGGATTGTTTTCAACTTGATATCATGTTTCTCCTATAAAAGGGAACTCAGAAAAGTAAGAGCCAAACAATTTTGTACGTATACCTATGTAATTATGAACTATGTTGCGAAAGATTTTTTTTTTCTTTTTTTGACATTTCTTCAGGTTAGTGTCTGAACAGTAAATTTTCTGAAGTAGAATTTACCCTTAAAAAGAAAAAAAAAATCTGTTGAGCTATTCTATGCACTATTTTAGCTGTTGATAACTATCGCAGTTCTTTTTTTTTTAGAGAAGGAAAATAATGGTTTCCATAGGCATTTGGGAAAGGCAAAGGATGTGAATTAATTCAGTCCTCCAAGACTTAACTTTATCATTTACTGCCTTTTTCAGTGAGCCATTTGCTGGACAGTTAAAATTACTCTGGTATTTAACGGATCTTAGACTGCTTTTCTCCTTGTCATGGCTAAGTGGAATTGTACTGTCTGCAGTCCAGATTTACTGTTCCTTTCATTAGATATGTGAATTTTAGCCAACTGAAGTATGAATGGTGTTTTAACAGACTTCTACTGAGTGTTTAGAAATAACTTCTAGTTATGAATTTTAATGAAAACGTAATCTCATTACTTTTTCTTTGTAACATTTAATTTGGGTGTTGCTTTTTTTTTTTTTTTTTCCCCTGAAGTATAAAGTAAATGAGCTCTGCTTTGTCCATTTCTCTTGGCCTGTGGGTTTGTCAGGGTGCTGATGTTTCACTTTTTAGTTCTTTCAGTGAAAAGGGTTTAGGCCAGGAGCTTACGAGAGAAAGGGTGTCTCTCACTTTGTCTTCTGTGTGTCTTTGGTTGCCTTGTGAGCATCCTCTTCCTTTTGATGTGGTTTCATACTGTAGGGAAACCTTCTTAATGTCCCTTGGCCCTGCCAAGCTGAGATTTTGCTGTGAGACACATGAATTCTTTGTCAATCACAAAGTCACTCACTGAAACCCATATCTGTGACCAGCATCATCCTCGGCTTCTTAAAATATTTTGGCCTGTTAGACTGTTTCTGAGCTCTGCTGCTTGTGCCCATGGGGGCAGCGGAGAGGCTGGGGGTGGGCACGCTGCAGTAGCAGCACTTCAAGTGCTGTCCAGACACAGAGTCTCATACGAGTAGTAAGAGATATATGAAGTTATGGACAAGGAAAATGAGTTTGGGAATCTCTTTTCAATGCTCCTAAATGACATTTATCTCATAAAGAAATCCCAACTGTGACATTTTGTCATAACAGTGAAAGTAGCATTTTGCCTTAAAAGCTTTATCTTGTTGCCAACTCTGTGCAGTAAAAATAGGCTGCAGCCCTTCTCTCATATTGGAAAGGTGACGTTTTCAAGTACAAAATAGCCCTTCCCAAGTGTACCCTATCGAGGATGCCTTCTTCTTTTTTATATCTTCTGCATCTTTTGTAATTTTAACGTAAAAAAGTAAAGTAGTTTAGGTGCCGCTTCTGAAGAATTCATCATAAAACAAAAATTTTATGCAACCTCTCACTGTGATCAACTCCTTTTCCACAAGTGTATCCCATCTAAGATGTATTAATAAATACTTACCATTGCGTTATGGAGGCATCTGTGATTCAGGCACTCTCCATATTCTCTTCTGTTTTGGAAAAAGCATCAGAAAAGATTGGCTTAAGTCCAGATACCTTTTTTAGGAAACTAAAAATAATTTTTGTGCAATATTAGTAGTATCTCTATATACAAAAAGAATAAACTAGAGGCAAAAAAAACCCACTTAACTTTTTTAATAGGTGATTTTTAAATCATTCTATTCTAACATATTTTTCCTCTCTTCTTGATCATTGATGAAGTCAGAAAATATCCCAGACACTTAATAAAAAGTTGTATAAGCAAATAGCTAAACTCCAACAGGAAAATTCAGGTCTTTAGAGGCTTATATTGCCACTATTTTCCATTCAATTTAGGGATTAATATATCTAGTTACAAGGATTCTAGCTGTTTATTATTCTGATGTGCACTATTGATTATGAATAGAATTCATCGATTTATAGACTCTGAGTCACTATAAAAATGTTCTTGTGTTTCCTTCTCTATTTTTAAAAATCCATCTTATAAATCATCCTGCTGTGCCACTTTATCCACTCTTAGAGGTTCAAATATTCAAATTATCCGCTAATTCATAACCATAAAAAACATTTTATTGTTTCACTTACCTGCCTTGGGAAAATTTATCCCGATATTGACTTATGTGACCTTTAGATCCTTTCACAAATAGTGAAGCAGGTAGTTATTTAATTCAGACTTTTAGTCAAATCTAGGTCATCAGTCTGTATGTATTCTTGAACTCCAGTCTTACTGTTGATTGAACCTGCTGCTGTTATTGATTTAACGATGTAAATTTTCAGAAAGAATCTGTACATAACTGCATAAATAAAATATTTATAGGAAGATACCGTACCATTTTTTATCCTTTTGTTTGGACATTTGATTGCAGAAAATGTTGTTCTAAATTAGATACAAAACTAAGGGAGCTATTATAATTACAAATGCTAAATACATTTTTGAAAGTGAGTGTGCACTTAAAGATAGACATATGCTGAACTGTAATGTTTTCCATCTTTCTCTTTTTCCTAAATTCTAACAGTCCGTTTCTCTTCACACATTTTTAGTGAAACCAGTTCTGTCTACTAATAGTTAAAGTGACCTCTGTGAAAGAGGTCACAGAACACACATATCCATCTAACTCAAATACCTGTTTCTACAAATACTATGTCCATATTGAGACGGACTATTTCAAATGGTACTCAAATTCCTCATTGACCAGTGATTTCTTGTGTGGAGAACTGAGCTTTCAGTTCTTGAGAATGAAATCAGAAATGATTGTGAAACTTGAAAGAACAAACTAATATAGCCAGAGATTTTTTTTTTTCTATAACATACTCAGTCATCTCCCTTATGTGCATGGCTTTAAGTCAGTCCTATAGCACAATATGTTGTAACCTAATAGCAGTAAAACATTTTGTGAGCAAAGTGTGTTTGACGCTAATTTGTAAACTCTGTAAATCTTTTTACATTTACAGAGAAAGCATAAGCCAATCTGTGATGATTTAGATAAAGTTCCTTGGTACTGAATCAGCTCAATGGCACTGCAGCACATTTCCATGAAAGCTGTAATATTATGAATTAACTGGGTTGGAAAATTCGAAGCCATCTATCTTTTTCGTTTTTCCATTTTTCTTGTTCATTTTGATTTTTACCATGGTGCTTATTATCTATCCTACCTATAAAAGATCTCAGTATTGGATTGTAGTCTGCTTTCTTTACATATTTTGCAGTAAAAATTTCCTTAGTTATAAGAAAAATAGTATGTGACCAAGATAAGGTGCTAGACACTACTATTAGGAGATAAATTATTTACAGATCCAAATTTTTCTCAAAAGGTAGTGACACGGAAAGTGCTCAGGTTACTGATGTGCCCCCAGGTGGCAAGAGGTGGTATTGCACCTATGCCACACTGATTCTGCACCCACCTGTGGTGCGTATGAAGATTACAGCGTTATCTCTGTTGCTGCTCGCAGTAAGCATGAGCATCAGCTGTAAGGGTAGCTTGTGCCTTAGCTATCCATACAGTTGTCTATACATATACCTGACTTATGAGAAAGATCTACATAACTGAAAGAAGCCAGATTAATAAACAGAAAAAAAAAGTTGAGATGTATAATAGCAGCTTAAAGGTAGAGAATTTATTTAGGGAGATATGTCAACATTTGTTTAAAAAATAAAATTGTAATGTACTTTTACTTCCAAAAATTTGTTGACCTTACTCAAACTGTGTCCCTTATTTCGGCAAAATCTGTGTTATGTTGTCTGCTGTCAATGACAACATTTCAGCCACAGCTTTTCTCAGTAAGAGCCACACTGATGAAGTTTTGCAGTAACATTTCAACTCAAATTTCCTATCTCCAATTTGATTAGTTAATGAATGTCTACATGCAGTAGTGGAGTTGAGCTCAGCTGTGCTGCCTGAAACAGAATCTGTCCCAAAGTATTAATGTTCTCCATGCAATTTCCTTCACTTTAGAAGGGAAACAAAAATGTGCTCTGCATATAATCTAGGAAAAGTGCTATGTTACTTGGTGTAGTAATATGCTGTGTAATTAAGTGACTTCACAGTTAAAGTGAAATTCATCTCTGTGCAGAAAACTTTAGTGAAGTGCAGATAGGTTGGAGAATTTCTTTCTAAGGAAGCTCATTTTTCTAAATGTTTTCCTGAGACCTTCTCTCATTCCCGGCTCTGGATTTTTAAAATATAGGTGGTAATGTCATTAATGTCTAGCTGATGATGTGCTGGATATGTTTAGCTTCTGATGAGAATGGATGCTTTTTCCTTTTCAAAAAAGTCTGCATGGTTCAAAAATTGACTGTATGTTTATGCGTCAGAACAGCAGTATCCCTTTTATCTTTTTTATAACTTTTATTAATATTATATGCTTCCTGGTAAAGTTTCTAAATTACCTGTAAACATTACTCCATTCCCTCTCTTCCCTTCTCTTCTCCCACCTTCAAATTAGGTAGTAAATTTTTAATTAAACTTGCCTTGACATTTTAAGGACACTGAATATCTTTGTCATTTACACAACAGATAACAAAGTAATCCAATTTTCTGGCCTCCCACAAATTATCCCTTCAAAGAATACAGCTCTTGCTTCCCATGTTTAAAATAAGCATTACCCTTAGCCTAGCAACCACTGTCAATTACTAATTTTTTATTATTGGCTCCAGGGAAAGATTAAAGGAAAAGCTGAAACATAGCTGACAGTTTGGTTATCGCATCTGGAGTAAATGAAAAGCATGGCCTGAATCCATCAGGGAAGATTAGGAAAATGTGAGAAAATTACTGATGTCCTTTTACACGTGTAAATTCAAACTCATTCAAAAAATGAGTTATCTAACTTTTGACAGATCTCTTCTATTTCTTATTTCACTTAGGAGTAATGAAGTAGATGGCAAAGATAAAGAGGAAAACGTGTTCTCATCAGTGAATCAAATGTAGTAATGTTGCTTTACTGTGCATCTTGGGAGAGACGTGAAAATGCCAACAGTGCACAAAGTGTTCCAACTCTTAGCCACACTTGACAACAGCAATGGTTTGAAGGAATGCTTGCTCTCTGTCCCTAACAAAATTGATTAAATTAAATATTAATGGTTAGTAATAAGAGGAAAGCGTAAAAAGTTTCCTTATAGAATCTGGTTAAAAGCTGTCATCTTCCTGCAAAGATTTAATAAAATTGCACAGCATAATATTAATAGGTGAAATACAATTATTGTTTCAGAATATGTTGAGGTCAAATTAACTTTCTAAGAATTAAATTGTAATTTTTTTCAGATTATGGCATCAATAGTATCTGATTATGTGCCTGCGTATCCTCTAACGTGATGGGACACTAATCTTGACCTGAACTTGGGTGCTACTGCAGCATTGGAAATAATCCTTTGAAAGGAGTTGTTGCTTTGTAGAGTATATAATATCTACTCAGGATGCAACAGTGGATTAAAACCTGTATGCCTTCTTTTGGAGTTCTATCTTATCAAATTGATCTTTTTCTCTTCAATGAATTCAATAGTAGGTTTACCTCCTGCAATATCTATCTAAAACCCCACAGTACGTAACGCTGCTATTGAATGAACAAGGTAGTACTTTCAAAATAAATAAATAAATAAAATAAAATAAAATAAATTGTAAGGCAGTGCAAACGATGTTTTGCAGGAAAGTTGGTACCACTATGATGGAAACATTTTGAGAGACTGAGACGTCAGGCAAACCTCAAAGCTTCAAATGACCCTTTATGCTCAAATTTCAGGCAATCTATTTGTTGACAATTAAGATTCAACCATTAATCAAACACAGTAATTAAGCATTAGATTTATAATACCACACAAGTATGATGCTGTCTTGTTTGCTATAGTCATTGGTGTTTCTTCATCGTGGAGGTGGCAGGGACCAGACTTGAGAGCTCTTCTATGCGGGAAGCCACAACTGAAGTGGTGTCTTCTCTCTTTCCCAAGCTTCACTGTGTTTCGTTGGTGTTTATATATTTTTTCTATGGATCAAGACCACTCTGGACCAAAGGATTACACTTCCTCTTTGCATAGGTCAGAAACAGTCTTCTGTGGCTTGTCCAGAGAAGTGTTAACCTCTTGGGTGCCAGGCTATCTTGGCTAGGCCTGGTGGTTGTTATCTGGGTGGGTTGTCTGATACCTACCACTACCTTAATTTTACAGGTTTTATGCAAACAAATAACACAAAACAGTTTGCTTCTTGTGGTACGTGTATATGTAACGGAGACGCGCATGCTTTACGAACAAGACCTCATGCTGCAAGACATTCCTACCCCGATATTCTTGTAATATGAATATTAGGATGTGGAAGAGTGGATATTGAATGATGCAGAAACAAACAGAATACAACATAAATATGTGTTTAATGAACAAATCTTTACAGAGGCTTTCAAGCACCTACCTTACCCATTCACTACTATTTAAAAAAAAAAAAAAAGAATGTAATTATTTGCATCAGGAAGCCTTAGGGCTTCATTTCTTCTCCTGGTTAAGGGTTTTCTTTAGCCTCTGTTATATCATACAAAACCTGTCAGTATACTTAATTTCATTTGAAATTAATAGACAAAATGACAGTAACTTTTTTTTTAATACCTTAATTCATATTTTTTAAATAAGTGTTTTCTTGAGGTGAAGCAAAAATCATATTATGTAAAAATGTTCCCATGAATTAAGGTTGTAAGAACCTGAATGCTATGTTAAACGTTTCAAAAATAGGACGGATTGTTAATAAAGCTCTGTCTGGGTTTTGAGGTTGGAAAGCTAGAGCCAGTTATTCTGACTTTTGAGAAGTGCGCACATCAGCAGGACACTGTATGAAAGCATGCAGTCTTATGCTTTTGTGTTTTTGTGATCCTGCGAGGGCTGTGGATGTTCTGGGCAGGATGGGCAAAACCAAAACTTCCAAAGGAGCACAGATAAGTACAGAGTCTTGAGCTACGAATAAGATGAAATTAGCTCTTTTGTTGCATATAGGTTTTAAGGGTAGCAGAATAGAATCCTTTTATTTTAAATCTGATGTGCTTTACATAGTAATCTTAGGTTATTTCCCTATTTAATGAACTTTAAAAATCTAAATGACATGATTTCAGTTATGCTTATGAAGGGACACGTTAATTCAATGGCGTGTCATCTTTCAGTCTAAGCATTGTCACTGACTAGAAATGAAAACTGAATGGAAGAAACTTCGATCTTAGCAGATTCAGAGTCAAGAAACTCCCCAAATGGATTTCATCCCTTCACGAAAGCTTACCTTTCTGACTTTTTTTCAAGAACTTTAAGGAACACTAAGATGATAATAAGACCTGGAGATTATATCTGTCAAAGATAAATGTATATCAGAAACTGTGTACAGCCTCGGCTCAGAGGTTACTTTAAGAGGCTTTAACATCTGAAGTCATTACATTCTAAAGCAGTCTCCAAATTCCATGTATTCATCATAAATCAAAAAATGCTCTGTTTCCAGTATCTGTGATGCCTAGGATTTTAGTAAATAACTATTCTTGGACTGGCGAGTAGTATTTTTTTTTTTTAATTTTATTAACTTTTTAAGTGTGGGGTTCATGCTTCTTAATTCTTTCAGAAACATCTTTATTTCACAGGGACACAGTAAGCCCTTAAAGCAGCATTCTACTATTTATTGAAATTTTCTAGTAGACTAGTCTGAATTTCACAGAAAACTAAAACTGCAAACCTTGTCTTTATTATCTTGAGCTCTCAAGAGGTCCTAATACAAGAATATTCACTGATGTTTCAGTTTTCTTGATCCTGACCCTAACATAAAGATGACAGAAACAATATTTAAAAAGAACTGTACAACGGTGAGCAGAAACTGATTAACTTTGATATTGAGAATGGCCTATTCCTTTAGGAAAGCCTGTCAGACAAAAGGATTGAGTAAAAATATTAGGAAGCAGAGATTCTTCATTAGTCCTTGCGTTTTCAGAAAGAATATATGTATCTTGCCTTCTTTTCAGTCCAGGTTGCTTACTAGGGCTACCAAACCCACCAAAAAACAGGAATTACCTTGCTAATAGTAATGTCCTCCTTTTGCTTTACAAACTCAGTTATGAATATTAACTTTGTATAACTTTCATAGTTAATCTTTTTAAAATTTGAATTTATTTTCCCTAACTTTCAATTTCACAACAGTATCATGTCCTATTCTAGGTTTAGTTATGAAATTCATATTATTAAAAAGAAAGTGTAGTGTAACTTAAAGGAATCAATACATGAAGAGTTTTAAAACAGCAACAACAAAACTTAATTACAGGTTATAACACAAATCAAATGATAAATTTGAGGCTTACAACTACTCTGTGACCAAACAATAAGATTCTTCAAAATTCAGTGAAGTTTACATTTAAAATTAATTCCAAGCTGCAATGAGTAGTGTTGATATGAAAATATATATTAAAAATTAATAAGCATCTAAAATTTCGTGTCTTACAAAGCAGAATTGGAATCACTGAAATCCTTAGAAAAGTGTAATCAGTTACTGAATGCTACTGTGAAATCCCTTGAAGACAGTAAAATACTTTGACTTCAGTTTATGGAAGAGACCGTTTGCTCATGTAAATGGCAATATTTGCTGATACATTGTTTCTTACTTTTTCATCAAGGCATACCATTTTCTACTGATTCTGATAGAAAATCTTGAAAATATTACAATCTTCCCTTCTGGTCTTCCAAATCTTGTTTGCTAACAAGATTTGGGGATCTTGTGGGATAAATTCACAGGAAGATAAAGGTCAGAGTTTTGTCCACATAATTTCAGTATGTGAACTGAAAAGGGATACACAAATTTATTTGGTTTCTATTTATAAGAAACACACTTTTTTTCCTGCTAAACATAGACCTCTCACTCTCATCTTTTAGGAAAGTGGACCAATTTGATCACATGTAAATGTGCACATTTGGAGAAGCCTCTTCTGTTGAATCTGCAAAACCCCAATTTCTTTTAAATTCAGATTTTAATACCTTTAACTGCATTGATAGTTTATTTCAGAAACCTTCTGGGAAGCCTTCCAAACTCTGCACTGTCTCTTAGATGTGTTGAAGGTCTGAAAATTGACAGAATAATGGTTTATTCACATCTCAGACTACTGATTCAAGATAGTTCTTCAAGGGACACAAACAGATCCCTGATCGCCTTTTATTGCAAAAGCACACATTTTGAAATGAGTTGATAATTAGGCACTCAGCTTTTCTTTGCCAAATTTAAATAATCACCCACCATTTATTTCTGTTAAAGAAGATTCTGGCACTTTATGAATTCTTTGCTTTAAAATGTGTCTGAATATTTTACAGTATAAGATGATGAATACCAAAGTCACAGTAGTTCTGCATATACATATATTTTTTTCTCCGTCTTCCTGAATGTGTCTCTTTCCTGCTTCTGTCTTCCTAAAGGCTCGACTTCTTATTAGTTACTGTCTGATGACTCCATCCTGAATGTTTCAGTGTCCAGACTCCCCTATTCTCTCTGGCTTTCTCCCAGCCTCCCCATACTGGCCTACAATTTCATGTTCAACAGTTGATTTAACATTTAATGGCTTTTCATCCCCTGTCCCAATGCCACAACCCTCAGCTGCCCAGGTAATCCCCAAATACATTATTACAGGAGGGTCAGTCAACGTCCATGGGATGTGTAGAAGAAAGAAGGTCACCATCCGAATCCTTTCTATGAAGGATCTATGAAGACTGGCTTCACTTCATGGTTTCTAAATTTGTTAGGTTTTCCTACACCAAGAATAAGTATAACGCTTTCTTTATTCTTATTATATTCTTATATATGCTGTGCTTTGTGCTGTTAATCTGGCCAAAACCCGTAGTCAAACCACTGTGCTAGAAGCTTTGCCCCTCTGAGGAATTTTTCCCTGTTGGGGAGTGGAAGGAAGGTTTATCTTGTCCTTCACCCCTTCGCTCAGCAGCATTTTGTCATAGAGGTTCTGTGAATTCTTGTTGAATCTCCAAGTTGTCCTCCAGGGCAGTTTGTCATGAGAAGCTTGTCACCCAAATAGTAGCTAATTTGCTACTGAGTAACTCTCAGTCTTAGTGCCTTATACTCCCTGCCTGAAAGAGCTTCTTAAATACCCAAATTTCCTTTGGCTTTACTGAAATATTATATTACAGCTTTGCAAACAGAGTGCATGGCTTTCATTCTCAAGGAAGGGAAATAAAAGCTTCTGTTAAGAAATACCTATTTAAGTGGCTTTGTCTATGAATAAATGATATTTCTCAAAAAAGGAAACAAAATGTTTAATATTCTGCCTTAGGGAGTCATGCTTCTGTTTTATACATTGCATATTTCTTCTCTGGGTCCGTGCTTGTGGCTTTAAAGAGATCTCAAAAGCAGTCACATTAAAACAGAGGAGGTAGTGACCGAACTGAGAGATGTTAAGAGAAATAAAAGATAACATATTTCATTACTTATTCACCTCTGGTTTTGTTTTGCATTAATTTCATATTTATTAAGGTTCACATTCAGGAAACTAAAGATTAATAAGTAAGTCATAGTACATACTCTGAGGAGAGAAAAGCAAGAGCGATTACAGCAAGAGAGCTGGACAAGGAAAGAGAAAATTCAGAAAGGAGAGGCAGGCAAAGGGGACATGAAAATACAGAGACAAATCTGAATATACTACAGAATCACCATGCCTTGTAATTACTGTCCCAGTGTAGTGACACTGTATTCTACTTCCTATATCACTTATTAAAAAGGACACTATTTTTTACTTTGATTTCTCTGTACATGAATGATACCTTTTTTCTGAGCAGTGTATCGGTTTGCTGTCTGTACTGCCATGACTGCAGTGAGCGCATTACTACATGTATGAAAGCATAGCTACATCTTGCACTCAGAGTAGGGATGACAGCTGGTTTGTGATCTTAGTCTGTGGGCTCAAGCTCATTTTAATCTAGTGAAAAGTGAGGGAAGCTTTCATGATGCACTTGTTCTGAGACAGAAATTTGACAGAAAGGCTGTTTCAGTCAGTCTTTGATCTCAAAATTATTTCAGCCCTTTTTAACATGGCCCTTTGCAAAACGTAGATGGGGCCTCACTGACCAGCTTCTGGAGGGCGCCTGTCCCCTGAAGTGATACGGACCCACATGCTTGCTAAAATGCCTTGTCCTGAAATACGGACAGGTAGATCCCCACCAAGATACCAGAGCTTGGTTTCCCTTCACTCTCTGTGAAATCATCTTCGAAAAGTTTACAGAACATCAGAAGAGGTGATAGTATAACTTGACCTATGCTGAAAGTGGTTAGGAATTTAACGAGATTTCATTCAAAACCAGCTTGGGTTACTACCTCACAGTGGTGAGTCCTGCCACCCAGTTTGTGCATATCTGCTGTCTTGGCATGGCTGGCCTTGTGGAAGTACAACTGACAAATCTCTTGACTATCTAGCTGTGTGCGTAACACCAACCGTTCACCTTCTGCAAATACTCTTCCAGAGGCTACCTTATAATTCAAGCCTAGTAATTTTATGATTAACACCTTCTGTTTCTTACAGTTATATGTATCTAAATATGTATCTAAATGTTGATTGAATAACTTTGCATTCCTTTTTTTTCCCCAGATATTTATTCTATGTTCATAACCATGAAAGCATCATGTCTCTTCGAAGTAACTACTGTCAAAACTTTTGCTGGTACTGACATTCTGTAGAGTAAGTGCTTTTAAAAATTCTTAACTCACTCTTAACTTCTTGTTCACATTCTGGAGAGTTTTATCTTTAGTGGACCTTTTACCTGTTCAGTAATTCCACTAAGTTTTTTCTGGTTGGTTTACTTCCGATACAAGTTGGTGTCAAACAGTTGCTCGTATTCAGAGAATATGGTACAGGTCATCTTTTTTCAGTGCCTTAAATCTGGTTAGCACCGGCCAACAGAGGTGTTTTCTGATGTTATCAGTTTCAAATAACCAATTCTACCGAGTCTTCAGGATGTATACTGTCCTGTATATTTTGCAGAATAAATGCTGGGTATGTGTCTGGAATTTTTGTTGTTGTTTGTTTGTTTGGTGCTTTCTTTTATAAAGGCATTTAAAGCAATTTCTGTATTAATGGCTAGGAAAGAAATAGACTGAGACCAGACATGCAATTAACAGTTTTTATCTGACACCAGGGAAGAAACAAAAAGAAAGCACCTTTTCCTCATCTTTAATGACGAATAAACTTGAACTGGTATCTTAGAAGAAAAAGGATAACTATCCCGTATCTATTACCTCTTTCAGCATGTTTCCTGCTAATTAATTATGGAAGCACTCTTAGGAACTTTGACTATGTAAATAATCATAAAATAAGCTGATTTGGTTTGGACAAAAAGTTTTTCGGATCATATTTGTTATAGTAGCTGAAAAGGTTTTGGGGACTGATGGCATAGCTGTAAAAGTTTGAAAGATAAAAGGGTTGTCTCACATTCTGTTTAGTGTCATGGATGAAATCAGCATAAAAGAAAATACACAATAGTTGTTGAAATGTCTTATAGCCTAAGGTGAGGTCTAATAACCAAATTATAGAAACTGAAACTTCATTCTCCTTTATCTTACTGAGGTAAGAATCTATCTATAAACAGTAAAGTACAGTCATAACAAATCAGGTGTGGGACATTGAGTCTTTTTCTGCAATGTGAATATGTAGTGTGGAATACCAACCACTGTTTATGCAGATCTTAACTATCAGCTTTCAGCATCCCAACGTGCTTTGCTGTCATTCTTTTGGCAAATAGTAATAATGAGAGAGGTTTTTAACTTGGATGATCTATAGTTGTTTTATTTCTTAATAGAATTAATTGAATATACCAGAGGTTAGTTTTTTTTTTTTAATTTATATTTATGCCACAGGGTAGTGGAATTAATATTTGTATCTTGCTGGTATAATTACAAAGGGCTTTTTTGTTTATTTATAATTTGAGGATAGCTGTAGCAGTGAGCATTATTCAGAAAAAATGAAACATTCTGTAGAAGTTGCACTACTGTTGGCTAGTTACCTTGAAATTAAATGCTACTTCAGTTATAAAATATGACCACAGAAAACCAAAGCAGATCACTAGATAATATGTGACTCCTGTGCTTTATGGGAATATTGTAATCACAAAAAGAATATTATCTATCATATGCTGAACTGTACACCAAGCCTACCAGTGTAATCCTGCTGCATAATTTTGCTTCAGGAGAGATGAAGAAGCTTCAAAATTAGCTACATCTCAGGGTTGGGGATCTAAAGAGCAGAAACTGATCTATTTTCCCATGGAACCTCTTCATCCTTTAACTGTAGTAGGTTTGAAAATTTATTCCATACAGTGTAAACCTTAGGAACCCTTTAATGAGAGGATTATACTGATAGATATGAACTGTAGTGATGAGACTCCCTCTAGTAATGCTTTTTTAATGGAGAAGGAGACATAAGAAGCAGACTTTTTGGAAGCAGAAATTGATTTTCATACCTTTTCAAACTATATTAAGAACTCAAGCTTACGATTTCCTCCTCTCTGTATGATTAGAAATCAAACTGTTATACATTGTGAATTTAAAAAAAAAAAAAAACAACAAAAAAACCCAAAACAAACTTAGAGAAATTTCTCTATCCTGATACTTTTTTTAACAGAAGTTTGCCTGGCTTTCTTAAGAGCTAACTCTCAAGACTGTTGGTGTGGTACGAGATTAAAGCTATAGGCACTTTTTATGATATAGTTCAGAGGCTTTGTTTTTCAGTTCTTGTAAAACAGTCTGTGAGCAGCAATAGAGCAAAATTAATACAATAGAATATTTAGAGTTCAAATGGTTTAGAAGAATTATATTTTGAGTGGTTGTCTGATTATCTGTTTGAATTTAACCTTTCTCTTAAAAATGTAACTTGGAACATAGCAGCAATGCTGCTTTTACTGATATAATAAGCTGAGTGATAATAAATACTGTTTTCATACAAAACAAATTCTGCACATTGGTGAATAAAGAGAAAGCAAGTCGTACATGACTAAAACTTGATCGTTCTACCATCCATACAGATGTAAATTCATTAGAATGGATTAAATTAAGTTGAATGAATTTTTATTTATTTCAAACTGCACTACCTAAGTATTTGAAAAAAAATCAGAGTAGTGAATGGGAAATTTTATTTAGAAATTTATCTCATAAGACCTGTAATTAAGGTAAAACTGTAGAGAAGATAAATCAATTATTTGTCTTGGTCTTCACTGTAGAAGAGACTGGGGAGATGTGTGTAAGCCCCTACTTCCTTAGCACCTGAAAGTCTGAAGGTTTGCGTGTTTATGGAAAAAAAACCCACAACCACCCACCACCGAACCAATCAACTTTTACAAAGCCTTTGGGAAGAAGCAGAGGAAGAATCTAGACAACTACAACTATGTAAGCATATATTTAGAGAATATCATAAAGGACGGAATCACTCAATACCTGAACAAGTGCAGTTTACTTGGCAAAAGTGACATGGCTTTTAAAAAGTGAGGTACTGCCTTGCCAGCTGCTTGGAGTTCTTTGAAGGCGTCAGTAAGCATGCAGATAAAGGTGATCTGTTTTCTCTAAATTGCTACCATTTCCAAAAGGATTATGACAAAAATCTGTTGCAAAAGGCTCTAAGGAAACAAAAAACCCAATGAAATACAAGCGAATGTCCTGCTATAGATAAATAACTGGCTAGAAGAAGGCTGGAGTAAATAGACAGCTCTTACAATTAAGTGAGATCATAAGCACATATTCATAAGGACCTCTCTCAGGAAATCTGTTGTTTGTGGAATATAAAGTAATCACAGAAAACGAAGGAACCGTGTATTCCGCTGAGCTAGTTGTGTGTGAAAGCTGCTTCTTGAATATTTGTGTACGGCAATGTGACTGATGCTTATGTGGAGTAAACCTATAACATTTTCTTTATATATTGCATGCAAGATGGTATCAAATATTCTATTTGTTCTAAGAATATGTCTTCTCAAATAATGTACATAACAATGATAAATTAAAAATAAAAATATCTATACAAACAATGTACATGCACATAATGTACATGTGCAGTATTTTACAGAAACTTATTGACTTTGAACTTTGCAGTGAAAGAAATATTCAGGTTTTAGTTTTTCTGCCATTTAACACTCAAGGCCAATGGAGAAGATCTCCTTTATGTTTAAGTGCACAGAAACAATATTACAGTAGGTATGATGCGGACTTATGTTTTAGCTTGATGGGGTCATTTAATAAAAAAGTGTATTTTTTATAACTGTTAGGAAAAGTTGTTCAATACAAATATTTTATATATGTAGATTGAGCTGTTGTTTTTAATTGCTACTTAAACTTGTTTCTCAGATTTATCCCTGCTACTTATCAGTTAGGTATGGTTTTGAGGAGGAAATTCTAAGTGTATGGGAAAAGATGTATGTAATACATTCTTGATAGCCTCTTTAAGACAAGAGGCAACTGTTTAGTACAGATAAGAAATCCAAATATGGTAGTGAATCTTAAGGAAATGAAATTCTGTAGGATACATTATAAATCTATCAGAGAGCTATATTTAGAAAAAGATTGTCGCCATTGCTGTGTGCTTGTTTGCATAGTTTAATATTGTGACAACATTACACAGAAACCTCATCAACCATGACTTTGTTTGAAATACACCAGCTGTTTAATTGCCTATCATAACACAAGATGAGACCTTAGGAAATAAAAACCAATATCTCATCTACCAAACTGTATTAAAAATTGCTGATTTTGTAAATATTATCATATGTTTTTAGAGATGTGCTTGTAAGAAGTCAGTGGCTTTACTATTTTTCTATATAAAAGGAGAGTAAAAACAACATCTGAAGGAGGTAGCATTTTTTTCTTTTTTTAAATGAACATATATCGATAGAATTCTCATATTTGTTTTTTATGAAATAGGAGTAGCTGTAATTTAACCCACTGAAGTAAAATAGGTGTAATCTATGAAAAGCTGTGCTGATTAATTTATTTCATATTTGCAGTTTGCATTGCTGGTGGTGACAGTAGTCCAAGGGTAGAGCTCTTAGAGCAGCTTGGTATTCAGAGCTTCCACCAAAATCAGATCTTATTTTCTGAGTTAGCAATTAGTTAGCCTCTAGCATGACTGACAGATTTATAACATTACAGGTAGAGAAATTAGATACCAGAAAAACAGTGTTAAAAAACAGGTTATGATAAAATCCAAGCACTGTTTTATGCTGTTACTATTTTTTTTTTTTTTTTATAATTAATTTGATAAAAGTAAGCGTTGGAAGATTTTTGTAGCTGATGACTGGCCAATATTTTTGTTTGCCGTTAGTCTTATACCCTTTATCTTCTAGTTGCATCTTTACATACTCATTGAAATTGCTGACAATTTGCAGTGCTCATATGTTTCAGATTCCCCCCAAAACCCCCAATACTCATGTTGTTCTACTAGCTTGTATCTGTGTTTGATCTAAGATGGTGGTCATCTGTTCTGATATGTAACCTGCTTTGATGCTTAAGATGTCAGGGGAACGATGTATGTAAAAAATGGGCAAATAACATACATAGTTCAAATAGACAACAAATTCACCTGCAGAAGGATATCTGCACAGCATCCAGAGATCATTTCACTTTCACATAGTATGACATACTGATAATGAAGAGGAGAATAAACAACTTAAAAGATTATCGTCTAACTCCATGAGAAGGATACATCTTTTTGAGGTCATCTAAAAAGTTTGTGCTTTTCTTCTCTGTGAATTCTAGGCATGATTAGTGAATTCATATTTTACCAGTCTTTTGCCCAGTGGCAGAATTTGACGTTTTAATACACAGTCTTTTTATAATTTTCTTAAATGGAGAGGAGATAGTAGGGGGACAGGCAGCAGTTCTTTTTGCTGGAGAAAGTGTGTCCATAATTGCCCCAAAGAAATGTAAGAGAGTTAAAGATGACAGCATATTAAGAAGCATTAATTTCTACATTTAAAAAATATTTTGAAGCACAGACAAGCCTGTACAGATAGTTTGTATTAGAGTGCCTGAGATAACATCTCATTTTTAGTCTAGACATTCTGAATTACCACCTACAGTGTATGGTAAGAAATTACCACAAGAAAAACCTTTTGAAAGTTTATCTTCCCATCCTTTCATGTTCTACAGTAAGAAAAGTTAAAACATAAGAGTAGGACTGCAGATTTTCTCTGAAAATTGCAGAGACTTTAAAAAGATCTGGAAATAAAAGTCAATTTTTTGCTAATAACTAGATTTTCTTTAGTCTATCCAACAGATCACTTTAAAGAAAGTGCTAGATCATGTTATATTACCACATGGGGTCCCATGTTGTCAATAATCTTTATTAAGGAAAATGTAAAAATTTAAACTTCAGAATTTATGCATTTACAGGCACATTGCCAGCTAACAATAGAGAAGACAAAGTTATAAGATTCAAAGCTCTGTGACATTGTTTGTGATAAGCATTTACATTTATGAAATTTGTTAAGCTGCTGTTCCCATATGTCATATTGTATTCTGAAAACTATTATGTATAAAATTAGCATATAAAAATTCTTTCTAAGCAAAATCAAACTTGCTAGCAAAGTAAAAAGTGATTGCATGGTTTACAAAGAATGTGGCTGAGCTGAGGACCTGGGAGTACATCCTACGTTTTTCTGATGTAGTTTCAGAGTACGCCTATGTGTGCGTTTCCTCTGGAAGAAAATCAGGGTGCACGCATAGGGACAGAGCTGGACACAGTGTGCAATGAGTCCTGCAATCTGGACAGCAGCTTTCAAAACACGATGTTTGGATCAACTTTTCTTCTTGGGGAATTAGAAACACAGGAACTGCTTGATGGGTGTTTCTCAACTTTATTTATGGTCCGGAAAGAGGGAAAGACATTTCACCTATGGAGAAATAAGATTATATGTGGCATCTATAAAAACATATAAACTAATTATGTAGCAGACATATGCAGTGCAGGTGGAGAGATTTAAGTTTCACATGAGTTACTTATACAAATCTCATTTACTGTTAATAGCAGTTGGGGCTTGCCTATATTTTCTGCCCTTGGTACTTCCTCTAATTAAGGGAAATGAAAGAGTTGAAATTAGGGATCTCTAATTGCTCTTTAGGTGAGGATTATTCATTGTCTTACTGAAGAATGTGATATGTAATGGAGCACTGGCATGCCAAGAATGATTCTCAAGCAAAAAACAATTGCATTAAGTATTTCTAAAGACTCTACACATGATTAATCCACCTCTGAACAGTTATATTCTTCATTTGCAGTATGGTGTTAATCAGGAACTGTTGCTGCTTTTCTTAATGAGGTTTTAATAAAGCCTTTAAGCTGTTAAAATTACCTGAAAGTTCAGCTTTTTGCTGCTCAAAATATATGCAGCACATTTTACTTCAAAAAAGGTGGTAGATCATGTGAAAGTGTGTGTATATGGATGTATTTGTGTGCATCCTCAAGTAATAAATGATGATAATGTAAAAATAACATGTTCTCAGTTTAGTTCTGTGGCTTAAAGGTAGTTATCTTTATAAGTAACTTGTAGTGTTGTTAAAAACACATCATTGTTGGATACCGCAAGTATCCTTTTGTAAAATGAAGGGTAAACGGGTATGGAAGCAACAATAGTATTCAATGATGGTTGTGTGTTGCTGACTTGGGAGCAGAACAAGCCTTTTTCAGACACATGATATGTTTGCTTTCTAAAGTTGCATGCATTGTCTGGGGATGAGGATTAAGGCTTAGACTTTTTATGTTTGATCTGTCTGTGTCCAGGAGGTATTATTTATATGGCATGGGATTTAGTACATGATTCACATTTCCAGAAGGAATAAAATCATTTGTTTTCAGTAGGAAGGTTCAGTCTGTGAAGAAGCAGATTATAAAATTTTGATACAGTTCTTTTGAAGAAAAAAAAAGTATATGTAAGAGCTTGTAGTTAGACTTGACAAGCTAATTAAATGCTGTCCTAGCATTTTGTAAATCCATATTTGACCAAGCAATTTTATTTTTAAGATAAGACATGTTTATGTTTTTGATTTTATTATTAGGAAGACCTTAAAAACAGAGCAAATTTTAGGAAAAATAAATCTATTACTATATGAGATGGCAAAATTATGTATTTTTATAACAAAAAGCTCTTCAAATAGACAAGGATGGAAATCTGTCTTTCAAAGGTGAAATTGAAATTAAATGATACCGGGCTAAATATGTTGAGTAGAAAGCAAAAATCTGCAACCTTTGGGCACATAGTGCCCTCCATTGAAAACACTGGAATCTTTTCTTCAGTCATTAATGGGCTTGTTTGTGTAAACTGTCTGGTTTACATTAGCTGGACATGGGCCAGGTTTAGCAGCCACCTCCATCCTTGCAAGCCTACAGAAATAGTTATCTGTCACCATTTTTTTGAGAAAATCAGGAAAAAGAGGGAGAAAATCAGAGAAAACTCTTGTCCCAGTGCCACCTGGTAAAAGACAAAAATTACTAGATTATAGCAGGAACCCTGTTATGTAGTTTGATATCCACTAGGAATAGGGAGTATTACTTACAAAGAGAAGCATGCCTTACGAATGAATATTCAAAATGGAGTTATGCTGATAGAGGAAATTAATGGGAGATTTTTGGAGCTGCTCCTGGTACATATTTGTTTTGCACAGGAAGGATTACGCAAGAACTTGAAAGGAGGTGTTTATTTAGATTTGTTTTTCATTAGTTTGGCATATTTGTTGTCTGTGTGCATACACACAGAACTGCTGAACCAAGAATAATTGAGAATATGTGATTTTTTTTTCTTTGATGAATGTGTACTTCTACTATAAATATAGTTATTGATCTGTGATTTTTGAAATATCCAGCAATATCCACCAGTATCCAAAATGACAAAAGTAAAATTGGTAATTATTTGTATAGCTTTACGTACACATTGTTGAACTATAAAAGCTGGAAAAAGTATTATAAAATAACAATGATAATAGTGCTCACACAAGAGAAGAATACTTTCCATTAATGAAATCAAAAGAGGCCAAATATTTTAAGCAAAGTAATATAATGAAGTATGACTCAGTTAATCTTAGCACTATTAAAAACTTAAAATATTAGAAAAATTCTATAAAATGGAATTATAGCCTTGCAGTAACATTCTTTTTATTCAGTACTATTTCTCATTTATCAGGTTACTGCTAATGGCCTTAGAGATTTAGAGAAAATAATCTGAGTGGTGTGCTTCCAAGGGAACTCAGTTAAGTCTGCCTTTTGGATTATTGTTTTGGGATCTTTATGATTTAAAATGAATAAAACCTCCCTGTATAGCACTGATAAAGATTATATAGCTAGCACAGTATCTTTCAACATACAGCATTTAGGGGAATCTAAGAGTGCAAATTCCTCCAACACTTGTCATGAAATGAAATAAGGATTTGGATCTGGTCATAATGGAAAAAAATCAGCTTCTGTGAAATTTTTAATAAAGAAAAGCACTTTGCGCTCTTGCACATACCTTAAATGAGTTATGTTGTACGTTTCTGTCCACATGACAGGCTCACATTTGTCCTAAGAAAATGAAATATTATAATGAAATAATATAATGAAAGAATATATATATTTCATATAATATATAATAATATTTCATATAATACACGAAATATTATATTGAAATAATATAATGAAATATATTTCAGTGAAAAAAATACTTCTCATTTTAATTTTCTAAATGTCATTATATAGAAAGCTCTACTTTTTCAATCTAGCTCCTAAATTACTCTACCAATTAGTACCAATTTTTGAGTTGTAGCACCTTTGGAGACTAGTCTCCTGTTAACTGAATCAGAGCCATGAGAACAGACTGGCCAAGCAGTGGTGTGTTAAAGCAGCAACTAGAGAGTATGGAAAAATGGAATAATCAATGGAAAATTGACTATTTTTTACTGATCAGGTAGATACATAACTTAAATGACTTTCTTAATCTGAATCTTCTTGGGAATATGTAACGTTTTTATTAGGCGCTACCTCCCTTGGTGTCAACCTTGGCTTTGTCTTCCTTAGATCCAATTCCTGCCATAAGCTGTTCATTTGATGTTCCACATACAACGTGTTTTAGTGATATATTTCACTGCCAACATTTGCCCATACATTTAACTGCAATGTGCACCTTTCAAATGGTGACTGTTCTGAGGATGAGTAACAGCATCAGGAAGATTTGGGTTTTTTTCCCCTAGGTTATTCATCAGAGGAAATCATGAGGTTTGTCCAGTCTAATACTTATATATTTTCAGATATTTAACAAGTCACATGTTCCCTGGGCTGAGACAATTCAATCATTTTCTTCAGTATATTAAGAGAACTAAAAGCAATGAAATAGAAAATTCAGCAGTAAATTTAATCAATATGGTTGTTGTACCAGTATGTCTTACAAAGTCATTCCAGTATTTTGCTGTTTACATAAATGTTTCTATCCACTGTAAGTGTTGTAAACTATTCTCAGTAAATAACATTACTTTCGTTAGGTAACATAACTCACAGCTTTCTTTTTGAAGTGCTTAGAGTGCTATTGTTTATGATACAAAGTAATTTCTAAATATATTTACAAACCACAAAGCAACTTGAAAGTTTGTTTTGATCTGTTTGTGGTTCTTATTCAAAACTGTGTGAAAATTATCATATATGACGGGTTCTTTGGCTAGAATGACAATACATTATGGAAAAGCTTGAAATGCTATGAAAGGCTGTCTCATCATGTTTTTGTACTACAAAAGGCTCTCATTTCAAGCTTAGTCTCTGAAAGTTTGCCTCATCCTGTGCTTCAACAAATTAAAGCCTACCTTTTTTTCCCCTGCAATTAGTTTATAATTCTTTAGGTGTACAGCCTCTTGTAAAAGTACATAATCTAATTTCAAGCTTAGTTTGCCTCTAATTATCTGTTTATCAGCGATTGAGAAGAAATTTTTATCTCTTTACTCACAAATTTTAGGCTTTTGGAAGAAAAGAACATCTGGTATTGAGAATGGAATGTATTAATTATATATTCTCTAATCTAATATATATGAACATTTAATTTTGCTTTATTTTAATAATGGCCAGAAAATAGTTTGTATTGAGACTGCTGTTCACAGTGTTCAATTTTTCTCTTAAAAAGTAGGCTCTGAAATGCATGGAAGTTTTGTGTGTTCATTTCTGTATCATAAATACATTTCGTGATAGAAGCTATGACTAATTTTTTTTTTTTAGCAAGCCAGGCCTCTTGGTGTTAGGATGAAGGGTTTTACTGGATCCTTCTGATGGGCTACTTATAGTCACAGTGTTGCTGAATTCTTCAAGAGGTGTGGTTTTTGTTGGGTTTTGTGTGTGTGTGTGATAGGCACTGTGTGCACAAAAACACAATAATCCTTTGTAAGATTTTCTAATTTTATTGAAGAGTTGGAGTACTCTGTCCCCTAGGTTTTAGTAAATTTTCCCACTAAGAGCGAGTCATTAAAGAGTTAAGTGACTGAATTTCATACAAGTCCGTTACAAATATCTGAAGTGCCAAATCCAAAAATCATATCAGTTCTTTCTGACAGATTCCCATTTGAAAAGAAAAAAACGTAACCCAAAGGCTAATCTCTGTTTCAACCTTTCCAGTTGTAAGACAAGCGTATGAGAAGTCAGGACACAAACTGGCACGCAACAGCTTTGGTAAACAGAATAACTGAGTAGAATTACCCACCTGTGAACAAATGTGCTGTGTAATTTTTTAAAAACAAAAGTCTGTGGAGAAAGAAAAAAGAAAACCCAAACAATGTGCTAGACGAAGCAGAGCCCGTCATTCTGCATCCAAAACTGCTGCTATGACTAACAGGATTGTGAGGTATACCAGGGAAGGGTATGGAATAAGATATTAGTGGGGGATGAAGCAATTTCAGCTATAAGACAAATTTCTGTACTTTTTCACATGTATCATAGGAAATACTAAAACAAAGCAAAGAGAAGGACTTGGGATTAAGTCCAGCTTTCTATGGAAGACAGAATAGAATACGTGCATTCTTAGAAGTTTTCTTGGTCAAAATAATTTAAATGTCCATAGAACCTTTAGTGAGTGATCAATTTTCTAACGTGAAAATGAAACACCTTTATTCACAATTTCATAGAATAAGGTTTTGTTGAATGTTTTATCTTCTTTTATCTAACACTGTAACAAAAGCTGTGCAATATTTCAAGGAACATTTTCCAAACAATTTATTGGACAGTGGTTCCTGCATTCTATGATGTTCTGTGTATTTACGGAGTATGCATATGTCTGCTTTTCTAAGACACCTTATTTGTGAAGAAGAGTGTGTGTAGAAACTAGGAGTATAAGTGTCTTTGTATTAAACAGAATAATTTGGAGAACGGTGAATATTTTTATAGGAAAGACTTCTTAAAAATATTAAGGGATTAACTTTGGATAACTCTGTAAGTAAAAAGAAAATATAGGTTTGTAAGGGAAACTTTTTGTAAAGATAAAGCTGTTTCTCCTGCAAAATCTTCATTATTAGCTCTACTTCAGAAGAAAGGTGAAAAGTCTGTGCTCAAGCTTTCCCTCTTTTCTTAGCCTTGGTAGCACTAAAGTAAATTACTTTGTAATATTTTTGAGAAATCATATTAACCTTTTACATGATTTTGGAAAGTAAATTCTACCCTGCTTTCAAGAAAGGAAAGAGGAAAAAAAAAAAAGGAAAAAAAAAAAAAAGAAGGAAATATGTAAAACACAAAAGTGAAAATCATATATAGGTAATCAGGTCCGCAAAAAGACTAGGCCCTGTAGAATCAATTTTACTGAGTTAAGAAAAACTTGATTCTAAATTCCATGAGATTTCACATCTTATCACTTTAATTTGGTTTATTTTAGTGGCCACTTCTAAAATTAAAATATCTTTTCTATTTTAGCATTAAACTCAATTAAATAGAGAGACTTACAGTTCAGTAGGGCAATGTTTAAACACGATTTGAATGTCAATTAAAGTTACAAACTCATTATCACAGATATACTTCTTGGATTTTCTGCCATTATTCAATATATATCTTATAATCCATTATACCGAATATTACCACCAAGTTATTATTTTTAATATAACCTAACATATTGAATTCTTTTTAATTTTCAAGCATTAGAATAATTTAATTCATCTTTAATGGATATACTTGCCATTGTCAAAATCTTGGAGATCCTTTTCCCTCAGCCTTTAAAGCACTCGCTGAAAAGCAAAGCACAAAGGCACACAAAACTTACCAGGACAAATAGTTATCATTTTCAGCAACAAATCTTTTCTGAATAGCAGTCTATTTCATGGTCTGCATGAACCGTAATGCCTTCAAGACCTGTTTTGGGAGAGAGGGGATGGTGACGGGGAGCAGAGTTCGAGTGGCACCTGAGCTAATTAATAGAGATAATTCAGTTTACTCAGAAATGTATTATCTGAGACAGAAATCGGATTAGAAGAAAAACGGAAACTCTGTGTTAATGTATTAAAATGGATGTATGGAAAGAGAAGAAACGAACAGAAATAGTAGACTGCAGAAGCAAAGTGGGTGACTCCAATTGTGATTTTTCTCTGCATTACTGAAATCTGATGTGCTGATTCATATAGATGGAATATTAATGAAAATTAGTAACTCAAGGAGCCATGGAAAGGCGAGATTTGGAAAGGTAGTTTTATGTCAAAGGAATTCTGGTTTCTGGCATGCAAGATGAAACTCCAGGGAACACAGCAGTGAAATCTTTGGGAAGTGGAAAGTAATGCAAGGAAAAAAAGTCTAGGTTATCATTTACTTCTGACTGCTAATGCTGAAGGTCACAGAAAATGAAATTAGAGAGGTATGTGAAAATGTATGAAGTTATGGTTAGAACTGACCTTGTAAAAATAACTAAGATCAAAGGAGGAAATATGCAGAAAAAAAAATTAATACTCATTTCTCAAAGTCCAGATTATGTGCATCCTTTGGGTATTAAGGAAATTAGCTAGAAACACCCTGCTGTACAACTGAGAATTTCTTTATAAAAAGTCATGTTTAACTGGGAAGGTAAGCAAATATTAGAACAAAGCAAATGAAGTGACAATTTTCAGAGGACAGAAGAGTGAATCTGGTAATTAAAGATAATTAATTTTAAAAGACCAAGGCTTAGTTCACAAAAGGCTTTTAAAGTATAACTGGGGCAGAATATAGGCATTTTATGTCAAGAAGTGTAATCCTTCCAATTTCTGCCTGAATGTGAAGAGACAACAATCAGTTAGTGCTTCCAAATGCTCCAGGAAGACTTATCTAAATTCTGGTCTCTTTTCATAGACAAGATTGCTACTGCTGTGTCACAGCTTAGCCTCTATTTCACATCTTGCCCTAGGTGAGATCTTCTGCCTAGTTATTCCAGGTCCCTACTATCCAAAAGGAAAGACCAGCTATGCTCAGATCATACCTGATACCCAGAGTCCCTTGTCCCCTGCATCACATGAAAGAGATGCAGATCTCTGGATGACCATAGTGGCACCATTCCTAAAAGAATTCAACATAATCTGAGTATAGGGGAAAAAAAGATTATATGCAGAAAATTGCATAGAAGATCCTGAGAAAAGCACGTCATTCTTTTCCCCTAGGGAAACTAGTCAGGCTGAAAGGGTTTAGATGATTCAGTGGTTTGAAAAGGATTGAGACCGAATAGGGGGATAAGTAAAGGGGCATGGAGTACCGTAAAATTCAGGGTTGATTGTGGTAACCAGACAGTGAAGTGAAAGGTAAACCATAATCAGCCAGACAGGTGAGGGCATCCTCAACTAAGTAATCAAAGCCAACAGGCAGTAAACTGAATGTTATGTTCAGAGTCACAGGCATCTCTTTTCGTTGCTCTACATGCTTCTTAGTAATAATGAATGTGAAGGCAAGAATGAAAATTATGCATATGTTCTTGTGATTTTGACAGCAGCAACTTCTGCATTAGCTCTTGACTGAAATGACAGATCTTCCCTGTGAGAAAACTTGCCTATGTGCCCGGGCTTCAGAGTTGTCACGTATGAGACACGGTTATTCCCTTGGCTGTTGAATGGTAAGCAACCAGTAGAGCCAGGATTCCTCACTTCCAGGGCCTTCTCCGCTGATTTTCAGAAATAATTATCATACTCTGCCTAATTGTGATTTCTGAAATCTTCACTTTCTTGTGTCATACTTTAAATAGAAATATTTTTAGGATGGTATAAAGTACTCTCTAGAACAGCTAGAAATGTACATTTAAATCAGATTTGAGCCTGCCTACTGTATCTAATGTGTTTTGACTACAACACTTCTACATGGAAAGGGAAAATACCGTTATCATATCTAGATTATTAAAGTATATTATCATGCTCATTCTTGCTAAATAAAGAGATGGGCGTCTCTTACTTTAGTGCTGGTTATAAATTCTGAATCCTGACAGGAGGCAGAGAACTCCTTGAAGACCTGAGCTTAGTGTGTAAGCCTCAAGAGTATAGACCCCTTTTCCTTCAAAATTCAGATATAACCATTTTGGTTTTTTCCTAGTCAATACACCAGAAGCTGTGATTACCATTCTGAGGTATATAACCCCCCTAGACGTGACATACCAAACAGTCATTTACATTGAGGATGTGGATTTCAGTGAGAAATCTAAAAGCTAAGTCTTATAATAGCAGTAAAAAATATCATAAGTTAAACTCCAGTTAAGTTGTAGTCAAAGTCATGACTTTTCTCTGTCACTGTGATTCTGTGGTTAATCTAAGAGTAACTAAGACCTTTAATCATGTGGTAACTTTCACTTTCATTGTAATATTACTCCGAATGCAGCTTACATTTTCACTAACGAATTGTGAATAGCAAATAGTAGCTGTCCAGCAAACGGCATCAGACAAAAGCAGATGAATCAAGCCTTGAACCAACCTGGCAAGGGATGTCTGAGAGTATAAGTTCAATATACCAGATTTGCATGCTGAGAACCTAAAATGTCCTGTCTATACGGATGTGTGATGATGAGCTGACAAATGTGCCTTAAGTATATTCAAATTTCTGCACTTTAGGAGCAAAAGAACAAACTGGTTACAGTGTATGAACAAGGTTCAGAGCATGGAGAATGCGTGAAATGTCATTCAGGAACTCAGATAAAACTGAGGATATTTATTTTCTGAATCGTAAATGATGGCATGATTTTCTTAAAAAAAAAAAATAACGATTTTGTGGAATTACATATAGAATATAGTTCAAAAGAGTATAGACTGCAAAATTGCGTATCATTTATGTAAATTTTCCAAAATTTATATTCAGGTCATAAAGTATAATGCCAGAATAAAATATAATAGCAGTAAATATCAGAGGCATTTGTTAGACCATCTCGATAATTAGAGAATGTATTCCCACCAGAGCAGAATTACTGTAATGTATGCTAGCAGGATGTTTGAAAACAACCCTCTTAATAAATGGAGTTGACAGAAAATACACTGCAAAAGGATTATTGGCAAAGACATGTAAAGTAAGAGATTTGGCAGGAACTTTAAGAACACAAATATGCATCACTCAAGGGAGAAGATTTCTATCCAGGGAACAAGCTGTCTTTGTAAACAGGATTATACCCATACAAGCATCTAGAAAGCACATATGAATTCCATCAAATAAAAATTGTATCCAACAGAAATAAGGAATGTAAGGAATATTTCAATGACAGTTACTTCAGGTTGTTACTCTAAACAGTTAAAATTGTAAAATCAGTTTTATTAATTTTTAACTTTAATTGTTTATTTAATTGTTACATTAACCAGTCACTTTGCTTCTCTATCCCCATAACAGATGTTCATTATAAAAACTGAATACATTAAGATGATTACATTATTCAAACTCTTTGATAATTCATTTGTATTAAAACCATAAGACTCTGTTGACATTTCCCTAGGGTACATTTGGTGAGGTTAAGCAGGATAAATGTCACAGTTAGTAATGCTGTTAAGATAAAAACCTTGCAAAGGGACTACATATTATTTCTCTGCTTTATGGTCCTTAACAGCAACTTTTAGAGCTATATTTCCTTTTTAAATGATGCATTATGCCTTGAAAAGTAAAATAAAATGATCTGAAATTATGATTCTTGCTCATTTCATCAAGAATAAATGAATAGAGGAGGAGAAATCTTAAAGAAATATGCATGATTTTTAAAAAAAAAAGTTTTGAAACAAAAATAATATGCTATATTTAAATAGAATGGCCCTGGTGAGATGTGGTATGGAAGAATGTATTGTAAAAAGAATGTAAGATGTGTATTAATTTCAATGCTTCAAAATAGGAAGTGAACCATAAAATCACTGAGATTCAATCTCAAATACAGCACAGACTTCAGTATTTCAGAAATATCTGATTATATAGCATCATGTAGCTGGAATTGGAGAAAAAATGAGGTTGGGGTCACCTGTAGAGGTCCCTCATTTCAGCCTCCTTCTCAAACCCCAGGTCTAAATGCCAAAATTAGTTTAAATAAAGGTATGCCCATTCAATTTATATTAATAAAATTTCTAAAGTAAATTCGGGTTGCTCCTGGCCTTCTCCAGGCAAGTTTTGAAAAAGTCCAAGAACTGATAATGCACACAGACCCTCAAAGCCAGTGGTCTGATGCTTACCTATTGCCTTGTATCCAGCCCAGCTGTCTATTGTAGAGACCTGTGACCATCACCTCTTGGTTTTCATTGTGTGCCTCTTTCTGCCTTCTCTAAGGCTCTCCACTGGGTGGCTGGTTGCTGGTGGATCCCCTTGGCTTAGCCTTCTCATCCTGGAATAAACGAGCCCAATTAATGCCCTCAGTCTCACCTCACCATTGGTCCCTGAACTGACCCCCTTCCATGGCACTTCACTGGACTCTTCAGTTTGGGCCATCTCTTTTGTAGTGGGGGCTCAGAACAGGACATGCTGAATACCAGGCAACATTTGCTTCCCCCAACCTGCCAGCTAGAGTATGGTAGTGCCTGTCAGTATTCTCAAATATTAACTTAGTTTATACCTTTTCATTAATCTAAAGGCTGTTGCTCAAACTTCAGTGAAGTGTGGTTATTGTAACAGTTAATTATGATTTGGGTACTGAAAGTTTTTCTTCAGTCTTTATTCAAACACATTAAAAAGGTAACTAAGTATATCTTATAAAAGAATAAATTACAACAGCTCCAACTGGCAATAAGATTAGATGGATATAGAGAAATATAAAATGTTTTGCTTTTTTTTTAATTCGGCAAAATTAACAAGAAGCTGCTTAATAATGAAAGTTAATTTGATACGACTCAGCTAGTTACAAGGGTTTTTTTGGTTTGATTTTTATATCTGGGTCATACCTAATATCTGAACAGAACATTAATTATAAATATTACCGATTTTCAAACAAGTGGCAGTTTTGCAGTTGTCTTTAATTGCAATATCTTTGACTATACTCAGCTTAAACAAAATTGGTCCTGATAAAAATTTTATTATTAATAAAAAATACTCATAATGGATTCTTCTGTGAAGAGAGCCACAATTTCAGAGGCTAATAAAAATGATCATCCAGCTAAGAACTCAAAAAAAGAAATACAGAGTAGTTGAATACTAGAGGACCTCTGGAGATCGTGTAGCCCAACACCCCTGCTCAAAAAGCAGTCACATAGACCAGGTCGTTCAGGGCTGAGTCCAGTCAGCTTTTGTAGATCTTCAAGGATGGTGACTCGACAAACTCTCTGGGCAACCTGTTACCGTAATCTGTTAAAAGGTTTAGGTCTTCTGCTGGGACAAGAATAATTGTCTAGATAGCAGTTCTTTGGGTGGGCAAATCTGAGGACTGCTTACGACTTGCAAGCTAAACAAAATCAATTATGGTACATTATTACCAGCAAGGCAACCTGTACTGTGGCACATAAGAATATGAACTTGTGTTTTGCTGGATGCATGAAGCAACCTTTTTCCTGCACTCAGCTGTCATAGGGGCCCAGCTGGAGGTCTTTGTCCAGATTTGACACTCCAAGAGTCACTTGGGAGAGTCAAAAGAAAATAGGAAGAATGGTAGGAGACACAACAGAAGGAAAGATTGAAGGAGGTTTGATTATTTGGGCCCAAGAGGATAAGATGAAGCAGGAATGTAATGAGAGTCTTCAAATGGAAAAAGTAAAGTTGGATATTTTTTTCACAGAGAAAAGAAATAAGCTATTTCCCATGTTTATCCTGCATAGATAAATAATAATGGGGGTTAATTGCAGTAAGAGAAATTCAGAGTTGATATGAAGAAAAGTTTTTTAGTGGTAAAGACACTGAAGCATTGGTATAGTTTGACCATTTCTGGCAACTTTTAGAAAAGATTAGACAAACATCTGTAACATAGAGTTGATCTACAGGGAAGGGACTAGATGACTTTTGGAAGTCCCTTCAAGCTCTATGATTTTTCTCATTGACAGATGTCACCATACAGAATTACAAAGCTAGACAAAGGAACTGGCTGTTAAAAGCAATGGAGAAAAGAAAAATAAAGTGCCTGTCTCTTTCTGTGCTGTACCCTTCTCTGTTAAAGTCAAGAATATCAGTCTTGTGTTTGATTCGGGCTGTTTTGGTTGTCAGTTTTATTCTTTGTCTTATCTGAATGTTTACTTTTATTACCAAACCTATGTAATATGTCAAGGGTCTGAGGCTATTACCTAAAAAGACACAAACGAACTTCAGATGTTGCTGAATGACTGATAGATTTCTATAATATCTCAGCATTGTTTATGCCAAAAACCCCTTCCTGAGATGCTTGTTTCTTCTAAATTATTTTGAAAAGCTAATTCGAATAGTGAACGGCAGCCTTCAGATGCATAGGCCATCAATATTAATTCCTTGAACAAACAGGAGTCTTGATGCTTTTTGGTACGTGCTTAAGATATTAGTAGGCCATTTTCTGGCAAATCCTTGAGTTGAATTATTTTTCAAGCATAAACACAAAGTGCTTAACTGACTGTTAGAAGATTTTAAAATGACTGCCACATCTGAATGGCAGGTAGGTATAACTTGTATTTGGAAAGCAGTATAATGTAGAGGCGGCCCATCAAAATGAAGAGAGGACTCCGCATTCTGGTTAAGTGCACTGCTGTTCTGGTAAGTGCAGTGCCAACTGTGTCACTGCCATGCACTATATTTTTTTGAAACTGCACTATTTATTCACCAATATGTATTCAGTAGGGTCTAATAAGCTTCTATCAGAGAAGCAAACCCAGAAAGAGAATCTTTATACTTTTAGAATTTATCCAACCTGTTTTGATAATAATCCCATATTGTCCATACTGAAGTAATATGCCTCATCCATGCTGATTTCCCCAAAAAGAATCTTATTTCTTCCATCAGGGATGGTTTTGTTGTGGTTTTGTTGTTGTTGTTGATGTTGTTTTTTGTTGTTTTTCATTTTTTTTAATATAAATTAGACATTAATAAATGACAAAATTAACTTGTATTTATGAAAGACTTTGGTACCATCCGTTTCTTTAATACTAATGACTATGTTCCAGCAATTTCATATTGATTAGGAAATCATGAGAGCCCTGTTTTTACTGAGGATGATAATTGATTTCTACTCATACCTAATATTTCAGATTTGGGGTTTGGCTTTAAATTTAGTTACTTAAAATTTAACAAAAACTTCAATCTAGTTTCCTTGTCTGAGTAGTTCCTAAACAATGTATGGTGCAAGGATCAGAAAACTCATGTAGCAACCCAGATAGACCATCCACCAAGAATAAGAGATATGCCTGATATGCTTTATTTTGGTTTTGTTACATTATTTATAGCTTTCCAATTTAGAATAAAACATGCCACTAAAAAGGAAAACTTTGTTTCCTGGTAAATTTAAGAACCAACGTAAAAATGCTTCTTTGTTGTGTTTCTTTTACACATCAAAGTTTTTGAGTAAATAAAACCCAGAAAATATGAAATCAGTTTTATAGGACTTGATTCTCTTCTTCCCATGTGTGAGAAAGCATGGGTAATCCTACATTCCATTGCATTCTGCAAGTTTGCATATTAGAGAAGGAAAATGTATTGCATAACCTTTGAAATCCAGGAAATAAAAACTATTGCTTCACAAGCTGAAGTGAGAAAATGGCTGTATAATTAAAATGGGTGTTTGCCATTCATTGGAAATTATGCTGGACTACATTGTTAATAACTGTGATTTTCTTAGTGCACAAAAAACATTCTACAATTTTATCACCTGGAAACAAAACTAGGGAGTAGTTTTATTTGCGTTTTGTTTGGTTTTATTTTTAAAGGCGGGGAAGTTGACCATGTCAGGTTGCTTGATAGAATTATTTTGCTTGGAAGATACCTATTATTACATTTTCCTATCTTTGGTAGGGTGTTTTAAACAAAGGGAAACACACAGCATTGCTGTGAAGTAATGTAAGGAGTTATTGCACATATAACTCCTATAAATAAGGCAGCATTTTGTTATGTGTGTCAGTCTGTGTGTCTTGAGCACCTTGGTTTGAACATTTTGACCACGCCTCTCCAGGGAACTTATGATTTTGGCCCACTTAAGTTTCTACGTGGCCCTTGAGTATTGGATTTCAGCTGACTGCCTATGAAATTTGGAAAACATTAGCCTTATTTTATTACTTTCTGTTTAAATCACTCATCAATAAAAATAGAATAGCACTACTTTTAGGACTGATAGGAATTTAACTTGTATAGTTTCATATAAACTCTTGCGATGTACAGGAACAGTGTTAGAAGTAAGGCATTTATGACGAAGTTGGCTTGATCGGAAGTTTCCTGTCTCAGCTGACGTGAAAATACTTTGGATGAAAGAAGCTGTGATAAACACGTTGTCTAAACACATTCCTTCATCAGGAAGAGGTTGTGTTAATGACACTACCAATCTTGCGGGTTTATAAGAGAATGGGAAAACAAAAGGATGGTTGCATTTAATTAATTTACTGCAGGACACATACAACAGGACTGAACAAATGAATGCAGTCTATTTCTATTTTTAAAGATGGCTTTTGTTACACTAATACATGGAATCCTAATGTATATATACTGCTGGAAACTATTGTGGGTCCATATACACTCTCTTAAATTAGCACTTTGTACTTTTAAAAGTGTTACTTGTAAATTTCTGTTAAAACACACCGGTAATATAAAACCAAATTGCTTTTTTTTCTGTAAAAATGCACTTCACAGATATTTGACAGTTTCATTCCTGCTCTATCAGTTTTGGAAATGAACTTCTCTTTTGTGTTTAGAGCGTGCAGATGCTCAGGGATACTGGGCAAACCAAATACAGTGCAAAGTTTGTGCAGGAAGAAACCTACGATAAA